>NC_056743.1:334157861-334195361 GCF_019279795.1 Protopterus annectens
AAAAAAAAAAAAAAAAAAAAAAAAAAAAAAAAAAAAAAAAAAAAAAAAAAAAAAAAAAAAAAAAAAAAAAAAAAAAAAAAAAAAAAAAAAAAAAAAAAAAAAAAAAAAAAAAAAAAAAAAAAAAAAAAAAAAAAAAAAAAAAAAAAAAAAAAAAAAAAAAAAAAAAAAAAAAAAAAAAAAAAAAAAAAAAAAAAAAAAAAAAAAAAAAAAAAAAAAAAAAAAAAAAAAAAAAAAAAAAAAAAAAAAAAAAAAAAAAAAAAAAAAAAAAAAAAAAAAAAAAAAAAAAAAAAAAAAAAAAAAAAAAAAAAAAAAAAAAAAAAAAAAAAAAAAAAAAAAAAAAAAAAAAAAAAAAAAAAAAAAAAAAAAAAAAAAAAAAAAAAAATTTTTTTTTTTTTTTTTTTTTTTTTTTTTTTTTTTTTTTTTTTTTTTTTTTTTTTTTTTTTTTTTTTTTTTTTTTTTTTTTTTTTTTTTTTTTTTTTTTTTTTTTTTTTTTTTTTTTTTTTTTTTTTTTTTTTTTTTTTTTTTTTTTTTTTTTTTTTTTTTTTTTTTTTTTTTTTTTTTTTTTTTTTTTTTTTTTTTTTTTTTTTTTTTTTTTTTTTTTTTTTTTTTTTTTTTTTTTTTTTTTTTTTTTTTTTTTTTTTTTTTTTTTTTTTTTTTTTTTTTTTTTTTTTTTTTTTTTTTTTTTTTTTTTTTTTTTTTTTTTTTTTTTTTTTTTTTTTTTTTTTTTTTTTTTTTTTTTTTTTTTTTTTTTTTTTTTTTTTTTTTTTTTTTTTTTTTTTTTTTTTTTTTTTTTTTTTTTTTTTTTTTTTTTTTTTTTTTTTTTTTTTTTTTTTTTTTTTTTTTTTTTTTTTTTTTTTTTTTTTTTTTTTTTTTTTTTTTTTTTTTTTTTTTTTTTTTTTTTTTTTTTTTTTTTTTTTTTTTTTTTTTTTTTTTTTTTTTTTTTTTTTTTTTTTTTTTTTTTTTTTTTTTTTTTTTTTTTTTTTTTTTTTTTTTTTTTTTTTTTTTTTTTTTTTTTTTTTTTTTTTTTTTTTTTTTTTTTTTTTTTTTTTTTTTTTTTTTTTTTTTTTTTTTTTTTTTTTTTTTTTTTTTTTTTTTTTTTTTTTTTTTTTTTTTTTTTTTTTTTTTTTTTTTTTTTTTTTTTTTTTTTTTTTTTTTTTTTTTTTTTTTTTTTTTTTTTTTTTTTTTTTTTTTTTTTTTTTTTTTTTTTTTTTTTTTTTTTTTTTTTTTTTTTTTTTTTTTTTTTTTTTTTTTTTTTTTTTTTTTTTTTTTTTTTTTTTTTTTTTTTTTTTTTTTTTTTTTTTTTTTTTTTTTTTTTTTTTTTTTTTTTTTTTTTTTTTTTTTTTTTTTTTTTTTTTTTTTTTTTTTTTTTTTTTTTTTTTTTTTTTTTTTTTTTTTTTTTTTTTTTTTTTTTTTTTTTTTTTTTTTTTTTTTTTTTTTTTTTTTTTTTTTTTTTTTTTTTTTTTTTTTTTTTTTTTTTTTTTTTTTTTTTTTTTTTTTTTTTTTTTTTTTTTTTTTTTTTTTTTTTTTTTTTTTTTTTTTTTTTTTTTTTTTTTTTTTTTTTTTTTTTTTTTTTTTTTTTTTTTTTTTTTTTTTTTTTTTTTTTTTTTTTTTTTTTTTTTTTTTTTTTTTTTTTTTTTTTTTTTTTTTTTTTTTTTTTTTTTTTTTTTTTTTTTTTTTTTTTTTTTTTTTTTTTTTTTTTTTTTTTTTTTTTTTTTTTTTTTTTTTTTTTTTTTTTTTTTTTTTTTTTTTTTTTTTTTTTTTTTTTTTTTTTTTTTTTTTTTTTTTTTTTTTTTTTTTTTTTTTTTTTTTTTTTTTTTTTTTTTTTTTTTTTTTTTTTTTTTTTTTTTTTTTTTTTTTTTTTTTTTTTTTTTTTTTTTTTTTTTTTTTTTTTTTTTTTTTTTTTTTTTTTTTTTTTTTTTTTTTTTTTTTTTTTTTTTTTTTTTTTTTTTTTTTTTTTTTTTTTTTTTTTTTTTTTTTTTTTTTTTTTTTTTTTTTTTTTTTTTTTTTTTTTTTTTTTTTTTTTTTTTTTTTTTTTTTTTTTTTTTTTTTTTTTTTTTTTTTTTTTTTTTTTTTTTTTTTTTTTTTTTTTTTTTTTTTTTTTTTTTTTTTTTTTTTTTTTTTTTTTTTTTTTTTTTTTTTTTTTTTTTTTTTTTTTTTTTTTTTTTTTTTTTTTTTTTTTTTTTTTTTTTTTTTTTTTTTTTTTTTTTTTTTTTTTTTTTTTTTTTTTTTTTTTTTTTTTTTTTTTTTTTTTTTTTTTTTTTTTTTTTTTTTTTTTTTTTTTTTTTTTTTTTTTTTTTTTTTTTTTTTTTTTTTTTTTTTTTTTTTTTTTTTTTTTTTTTTTTTTTTTTTTTTTTTTTTTTTTTTTTTTTTTTTTTTTTTTTTTTCCCTGACAAGTAATTAAAGGGAAACCTGCTGGTCATAATTATCTTTCCTGACAAGTAATTAAAGGGACACCTGCTGGTCATAATTACCTTTCCTGACAAGTAATTAAAGGGACACCTGCTGGTGATAATTACCTTCCCTGACAAGTAATTAAAGGGACACCTGCTGGTCATAATTACCTTCCTGACAAGTAATTAAAGGGACACCTGCTGGTCATAATTACCTTCCCTGACAAGTAATTAAAGGGACACCTGCTGGTCATAATTACCTTCCTGACAAGTAATTAAAGGGACACCTGCTGGTCATAATTACCTTGCCTGACAAGTAATTAAAGAGACACCTGCTGGTGATAATTACCTTCCCTGACAAGTAATTAAAGGGACACCTGCTGGTCATAATTACCTTTCCTGACAAGTAATTAAAGGGACACCTGCTGGTCATACTTCTGACAATTAAAGTGACAGCTGGTGGTCATATTTACCTTCCCTGACAAGTAAATAAAGGGACACCTGGTGATAATTACCTTCCTGACAAGTAATTAAAGGGACACCTGCTGGTGATAATTACCTTCCCTGACAAGTAATTAAAGGGACACCTGCTGGTGATAATTACCTTCCTGACAAGTAATTAAAGAGACACCTGCTGGTCATAATTACCTTCCCTGACAAGTAATTAAAGGGACACCTGCTGGTCATAATTACCTTCCCTGACAAGTAATTAAAGGGACACCTGCTGGTGATAATTACCTTCCCTGACAAGTAATTAAAGGGACACCTGCTGGTCATAATTACCTTCCCTGACAAGTAATTAAAGCGGCACCTGCTAATGATAATTACCTTCAGTGACAAGTAATTAAAGGGACACCTGCTTGTGATACGTATTTTCTCTGACAAGTAATTAAAGGGACACCTGCTGGTGATAATTACCTTACCTGACAAATAATTAAAGGGATACCTGCTGGTCATAATTACCTTCCCTGACAAGTAATTAAAGGACACCTGCTGGTCATAATTATCTTCCCTGACAAGTAATTAAAGGGACACCTGCTGGTCATAATTATCTTCCCTGACAAGTAATTAAAGGGACACCTGCTGGTCATAATTACCTTCCCTGACAAGTAATTAAAGGGACACCTGCTGGTCATAATTACCTTCCTGACAAGTAATTAAAGGGACACCTGCTGGTGATAATTACCTTACCTGACAAGTAATTAAAGGGATAACTGCTGGTGATAATTACCTTCCATGTCAAGTAATTAAAGGGACACCTGCTGGTCATAAT
The DNA here is from genome assembly GCF_019279795.1 of Protopterus annectens. Classification (NCBI taxonomy): domain Eukaryota; kingdom Metazoa; phylum Chordata; order Ceratodontiformes; family Protopteridae; genus Protopterus; species Protopterus annectens. Next base: position 334,161,525 of record NC_056743.1, read on the forward strand.
TACCTTCCTGACAAGTAATTAAAGGGACACCTGCTGGTGATAATTACCTTCCCTGACAAGTAATTAAAGGGACACCTGCTGGTGATAATTACCTTCCCTGACAAGTAATTAAAGGGACACCTGCTGGTCATAATTACCTTCCCTGACAAGTAATTAAAGGGACACCTGCTGGTGATAATTACCTTCCCTGACAAGTAATTAAAGAGACACCTGCTGGTCATAATTACCTTCCCTGACAAGTAATTAAAGGGACACCTGCTGGTCATAATTACCTTCCTGACAAGTAATTAAAGGGACACCTGCTGGTGATAATTACCTTCCCTGACAAGTAATTAAAGGAACACCTGCTGGTGATAATTACCTTCCCTGACAAGTAATTAAAGGGACACCTGCTGGTGATAATTACCTTCCCTGACAAGTAATTAAAGGGACACCTGCTGGTGATAATTACCTTCCCTGACAAGTAATTAAAGGGACACCTGCTGGTCATAATTACCTTCCTGACAAGTAATTAAAGGTCACCTGCTGGTCATAATTACCTTCCCTGACAAGTAATTAAAGGGACACCTGCTGGTCATAATTACCTTCCCTGACAAGTAATTAAAGGGACACCCGCTGGTCATAATTACCTTCCTAGACAAGCAATTAAAGGGACACCTGCTGGTCATAATTACCTTCCTGACAAGTAATTAAAGGGACACCTGCTGGTCATAATTACCTTCCCTGACAAGTAATTAAAGGGACACCTGCTGGTGATAATTACCTTCCCTGACAAGTAATTAAAGGGACACCTGCTGGTGATAATTACCTTCCTGACAAGTAATTAAAGGGACACCTGCTGGTGATAATTACCTTCCTGACAAGTAATTAAAGGGACACCTGCTGGTCATAATTACCTTCCCTGACAAGTAATTAAAGGGACACCTGCTGGTGATAATTACCTTTCCTGACAAGTAATTAAAGGGAACCCTGCTGGTCATAATTATCTTGTCTGAAAAGTAATTAAAGGGACACCTGCTTGTGATAATTACTTTCCTGACAAGTAATTAAAGGGACACCTGCTGGTGATAATTACCTTCCCTGACAAGTAATTAAAGAGACACCTGCTGGTCATAATTACCTTCCTGACAAGTAATTAAAGGGACACCTGCTGGTGATAATTACCTTCCCTGACAAGTAATTAAAGGGACACCTGCTGGTCATAATTACCTTCCTGACAAGTAATTAAAGGGACACCTGCTGGTCATAATTACCTTTCCTGACAAGTAATTAAAGGGACACCTGCTGGTCATAATTACCTTCCCTGACAAGTAATTAAAGGGACACCTGCTGGTCATAATTACCTTCCCTGACAAGTAATTAAAGGACACCTGCTGGTCATAATTACCTTCCCTGACAAGTAATTAAAGGGACACCTGCTGGTCATAATTACCTTCCCTGACAAGTAATTAAAGGGACACCTGCTGGTCATAATTACCTTCCCTGACAAGTAATTAAAGGGACACCTGCTGGTGATAATTACCTTCCCTGACAAGTAATTAAAGGGACACCTGCTGGTGATAATTACCTTCCCTGACAAGTAATTAAAGGGACACCTGCTGGTGATAATTACCTTCCCTGACAAGTAATTAAAGGGACACCTGCTGGTGATAATTACCTTCCCTGACAAGTAATTAAAGGGACACCTGCTGGTGATAATTACCTTCCTGACAAGTAATTAAAGGGACACCTGCTGGTGATAATTACCTTCCCTGACAAGTAATTAAAGGGACACCTGCTGGTGATAATTACCTTCCTGACAAGTAATTAAAGGGACACCTGCTGGTCATAATTACCTTCCCTGACAAGTAATTAAAGGGACACCTGCTGGTCATAATTACCTTCCTGACAAGTAATTAAAGGGACACCTGCTGGTGATAATTACCTTCCCTGACAAGTAATTAAAGGGACACCTGCTGGTCATAATTACCTTCCTGACAAGTAATTAAAGGGACACCTGCTGGTGATAATTACCTTCCCTGACAAGTAATTAAAGGGACACCTGCTGGTCATAATTATCTTCACTGACAAGTAATTAAAGGGACACCTGCTGGTGATAATTACCTTCCTGACAAGTAATTAAAGGGACACCTGCTGGTGATAATTACCTTCCCTGACAAGTAATTAAAGGGACACCTGCTGGTGATAATTACCTTCCTGACAAGTAATTAAAGGGACACCTGCTGGTGATAATTACCTTCCCCTGACAAGTAATTAAAGGGACACCTGCTGGTCATAATTACCTTCCTGACAAGTAATTAAAGGGACACCTGCTGGTGATAATTACCTTCCCTGACAAGTAATTAAAGGGACACCTGCTGGTGATAATTACCTTCCCTGACAAATAATTAAAGGGACACCTGCTGGTCATAATTACCTTCCTGACAAGTAATTAAAGGGAGACCTGATGGTGATAATTACCCTTCCTGACAAGTTATTAAAGGGACACCTGTTGGTCATAATTACCTTCCCTGACAAGTAATTTTAGGGACACCTGCTCGTCATAATTATCTTCCCTGACAAGTAATTAAAGGGACACCTGCTGGTGATAATTACCTTCCCTGACAAGGAATTAAAGGGATACCTGCTGGTGATAATTACCTTCCTGACAAGTAATTAAAGGGACACCTGCTGGTGATAATTACCTTCCCTGACAAGTAATTAAAGGGACACCTGCTGGTGATAATTACCTTCCCTGACAAGTAATTAAAGGGACACCTGCTGGTGATAATTACCTTCCCCGACAAGGAATTAAAGGGACACCCTCTGGTTATTATTACCTTCTTTGACAAGTAATTAAAGGTACACCTGCTGATGATAATTATCTTCCCTGAGAAGAAATTAAAGGAACTCCTGCTGGTGATAACTACCTTCCCTGACAAGTAATTAAAGGGACACCTGCTGATGTTAATTACCTTCCCTGAACAGTAATTAAAGGGACACCTGCTAGTCATAATTACCTTCCCTGACAAATAAAGGGTCACCTTCTGGTCATAATTACCTTGCCTGACAAGTAAAGCAACACCCTCTGGTCATAATTACCTTCCCTGCCAAGTAATTAAAGGGAGATGTGCTGGTGATTATTATCTTCCCTGACAGGTAATTAAAGGGACACCTGCTGGTCAAAATTACATTCCCTGACAAGTAATTAAAGGGAAACCTGCTGGTCATAATTATCTTGTCTGAAAAGTAATTAAAGGGACACCTGCTTGTGATAATTACTTTCCCTGACAAGTTATTAAAGGGACACCTGCTGGTGATAATTATCTTCCCTGACAAATAATTAAAGAGACACCTGCTGGTGATAATTACCTTCCCTGACAAGTAATTAAAGGGACACCTGCTGGTCATAATTACCTTCCCTGACAAGTAATTAAAGGGACCCCTGCTGTTGATAATTACCTTCCCTGACAAGTAATTAAAGGAACACCTCGTGGCAATAATTACCTTCCGTGACAAGTAATTAAAGGGACACCTGCATGTCATAATTACCTTCCCTGCCAAGTAATTAAAGGGACACCTGCTGGTGATAATTACCTTCCCTGAGAAGTAATTAACGGGACACCTGCTGGTGATAATTACCTTTCCTGACAAGGAATTAAAGGGACACCCTCTGTTCATTATTACATTCCAGACAAGTAATTAAAGGGACCAGCCCCACAAAGTCCTTAAGAGTAGCTAAACTTGAGTAATATTTATACAAGGCATGCAAATGTGCATATGCTGGTATGGACAAGGATGGCACGTCACATTCAACAAGTTATTCTAAATGCACAACTGTAAAAATACTCAGAAATGCTCTTTTTTTTCTCATGATAAAAAACTGAAATGATCATATAGTCAGTTATCTCTTTGTGATGCATTTGTAAAAGTTCTCAACTAATGTACATAACATTGTCTGCTTTAAAATCTATAATTTATGTATCTCTTTATTTAATGCTCATTTGAACCTAGTGCATGACTGACAAAGGGCCAGTGGAACAGCCCACTAACCTTAACTTCTGGTCTGAACCATTGCTAGCATAACTAGCTCTTGATGCAGTTCCTGATCTGGTGTCCTTCAACTCCAAGTCAGCTAGGAAAAAAAAAAATAATAAATAGTCTCCTCTGGCCTTGAGGAACCCCACCCCCCCCAAAAAAAAAAGAAATGCTGATTTTCTTAAATCTGCAACAAACTGCTACAAATGTAACACGCAGTTTTCCAAAGTTGCAGTATACCATAAATAGAGCTGGATACGAGTACTCCAGGTACTGCCCTATTAGCAACTGCTACATGGCACCTCTACAGGTACTGACCTATTAGCACCTGCTACATGGCACCTCTACAGGTACTGCCCTATTAGCACCTGCTACATGGCACCTCTACAGGTACTGCCCTATTAGCACCTGCTACATGGCACCTCTACAGGTACTGCCCTATTAGCACCTGCTACATGGCACCTCTACAGGTACTGCCCTATTAGCACCTGCTACATGGCACCTCTACAGGTACTGCCCTATTAGCACCTGCTACATGGCACCTCTACAGGTACTGCCCTATTAGCAACTGCTACATGGCACCTCTACAGGTACTGCCCTATTAGCACCTGCTACATGGCACCTCTACAGGTACTGACTATTAGCACCTGCTACATGGCACCTCTACAGGTACTGCCTATTAGCACCTGCTACATGGCACCTCTACAGGTACTGCCCTATTAGCACCTGCTACATGGCACCTCTACAGGTACTGCCTTCTAGCACCTGCTACATGGCACCTCTACAGGTACTGCCCTATTAGCACCTGCTACATGGCACCTCTACAGGTACTGCCCTATTAGCACCTGCTACATGGCACCTCTACAGGTACTGCCCTATTAGCACCTGCTACATGGCACCTCTACAGGTACTGCCTATTAGCACCTGCTACATGGCACCTCTACAGGTACTGCCCTATTAGCACCTGCTACATGGCACCTCTACAGGTACTGCCTATTAGCACCTGCTACATGACACCTCTACAGGTACTGCCTATTAGCACCTGCTACATGGCACCTCTACAGGTACTGACTATTAGCACCTGCTACATGGCACCTCTACAGGTACTGACTATTAGCACCTGCTACATGGCACCTCTACAGGTACTGCCTATTAGCACCTGCTACATGGCACCTCTACAGGTACTGCCCTATTAGCACCTGCTACATGGCACCTCTACAGGTACTGCCCTATTAGCACCTGCTACATGGCACCTCTACATGGCACCTCTACAGGTACTGCCTATTAGCACCTGCTACATGGCACCTCTACAGGTACTGCCCTATTAGCACCTGCTACATGGCACCTCTACAGGTACTGCCTATTAGCACCTGCTACATGGCACCTCTACAGGTACTGCCCTATTAGCACCTGCTACATGGCACCTCTACAGGTACTGCCCTATTAGCACCTGCTACATGGCACCTCTACAGGTACTGCCCTATTAGCACCTGCTACATGGCACCTCTACAGGTACTGCCCTATTAGCACCTGCTACATGGCACCTCTACAGGTACTGCCCTATTAGCACCTGCTACATGGCACCTTTTGCACTGTCTTAGCTACAGTTCTGCACCCACTATTATCTTATTATCTTGCCTTATTTCCAAGATACTCTATGATTGCCATACTTGACTGTACTCACTGGTACCACCCCTGGGATCTCCCACTAGATCCATCATTCTATTATGCCAAATAATACTTTGTATACACAAAGCCTCCATAAGTAAAATGAATGAATGTATGTATGTATGCAGTCCCATCAGTATGATGTCATCATGCAATCAACTTCCAGACAAAGCTTTAAGGAGGTAGTATTAAGCAAACATGCTGGTTAGTTGTCAATGTCTGCATGTTGATTGGCACCACCAGATCAACATATAAAATCAGCAACCCATTCACTACCAGAAATGTGTCACTTGTGGTCAAGCACCTTACTTATGTATAACAAAGGTATTGCTAACTCACACCTACATTCATAATTTGATTTTCTGGCCTGTGATGCACCTCTTAGCAAATATATCCCACATTTAGCATCAGTTTCTGCCTCAATTATATCTCTTTTTAATGTCTCCAAGTCTTTTGGATTTCTAATACCATGACTAGAATGGACCCCATTCCTAAGTCAAAGTACGATTAAAGTTCATGAAATTAGTATTGTTTCAATCTTTGTTGTTAGCCAACAGTGTTCTTTTCAGCACCCACAATGTGCCTAGAATGGACTCTCTGCAATTCATATGGCTTGACATGTATTGGTAGCATATTTAAATACGACTGTAAGTTCTTTCTTATGAGACCCATTGTTCCTAATACTATCGGAACTGTCTAGGTATCCTTCTTTCATACTGCCCTCATTTCTGCCTGCAGATTCTGGTATTTTATGGCTTGGTTTGTCTCTGTATGTAAGACACCATAATCACTGTGTTTAGCAATTTCAGTGATCAAGCCTACTCTTGTCTATTGTTCATAGACTACTATATCTGGTTTATCTATCTTCTGAACTGTCGGTAATGGGTAATCCCGTGTTATATAAACGTCACCATTTTCTGTGGATTGTGTTCCCAATGTTCTCAGCTACTTTTATAACGTTTGCACAGTCCCAGTACAACAGCCTTGCCACATTTTTGTGTCTTTCAGTATATAGGTCCTCTGCCAGTAGTGCAATAAGATGTGTGACTGTTTCTCATTTTGTTTTACAGAACATGGATTTGTCTGTTTCTCCCACATGTTCAATGAACTTTGTAAATCGACATATATACACAGTTCACTGTCCTGGGCCACTAATATTAACCTTCTGTCTTTTGGTTTAAATTCACCTCTCCTTAAATATTCCTGTGTTAGATCCAGATTGACATAAGGGTTGTTCCAGCAGTTATCTGTACTTGTAACTATATACATGCACTGATTTGCTTCTGCTAAATGAAGCAGTGAAGTAATCTGAACAGTGTTCTCTTCGTGTTTCAAAATTTTCACTACGTTTGGTTCTGGTGAGGTCAGCAGAAATGTATGCACTTCTTTGATTGCAAATCTATACATGCAATCAATTTTGATGAGGCGCATACGTTCTTCAGAATGAGGAATATGTAATCTTGGTATACAATGATTTTTATATATCATTTGATAAGCATAAAGCATTTTTTTGTTTTCCTGTCCAACTGATTCAATAACGTTTTGGGACAGTCAATCACACCAGAACAGGAAGAGCAAATTGGTTTATAGCTTGGAGTTTGTTCCTAGATGTCAGGGCTGTTCTCAGAATTAATTTTTTTCTTCTTACTTATTCTTTACTGAGTTTTGTTCTCATGTGTTCATGTTTAATTGTTGATCCTTCATCAGTTCGAAATATTTATACAGTCCCTCCTGCTCATGTTCTTTTACAACACATTTCTGTCCCAAACTGATATTTCCTGGTGCTGCAGCTTTCCTGCTTTAAATGATGGTTTTGCACATTTATTAAGACAAAAGGATGTTCTTACCATCATCAGACACATTTTTCCCATTTTCTACATGGGGGGGGGGGGTCGGGATATTGTGTTAACTGTCACCATCCCTCTCAGTTCAATGCCACACTCCTGTCTTCTCTGACACTCATATCTGTCACAGGTCCTCTCTCACACAATGCATCCACGTCTTTGCTGCACGTCCTCATTTCCTCTTACCTTTTTCCTGTCTTCTTCACCAGAATGTCTTTTCTTTTTCTTCTCATTTGTCTAAAACACTATAATCTGTTTTCTTTGATCTTTTCTGCAATGGAGTTTCTTTGGCTTCTGCTCTTATGTGATCATTTCTTCATCTGTCCCACAGTGTACAACCTACCACCCTTCTCAGGCACTTCATTTCCATCACCTCCAGCCTCCTCATCTGCTCGACCTTTACTGCCCACCACTGTTTTGTACACCTTACCTTTCAGCTTGTTTGGCATTATTCTGTTATACACTGCCACACGCACTCTATGCCAGTTGGCTGTAACCCATTTGAATCTAGCTTTAATCCCTTCATTCAGACTTCCCTTCTCATCAACCACCCACTCACTGATACCTGAAGCTGTTAACCTGTTCCACTATCATTCCTTCTATCTCAATTGATTACCCCAATTTGCTGCCATTACCACTGTCTTATCTGTGCTTAGTTTAATCCCATGTGTCTTCAGTTTTGCATTACATTCGCCTATCCTTTGTTGAAGTTCTTGGTCAGAGTCTGCCTATAATGTCACATCATCTGCATAAAGCAACTTTGTTGATCTGTCCTCTCTGACCCGTTTGCTAATGTAGTCCATCACAGCATGAAAAGCAGTGGGCTCAGCGCTGCATCCTGGTGTAGACCCACTCCCACCGGGAAACCCTCTGTGAGACCAAACACTGTTCATACTTGAGTCACTGGATCTTTGTACATAGCCTGCACTGATTATATCAATGTTTCTGGCACTTAGAACCACCACAGTACTGCCCAATTCATCCTTCTTGTGACCACGTCATATGGTTTCTCCAAGTCTAGGAAAGCCCAGTTGGACTCTCTCCTCATCTCTAGCTTCTTCTCAAATATCTTTCTCAGTGCAAACATCGGCTGAATTGTGCTGCATCCTGATCTGAATCCGAACTGCTCATCTTCATCTTACATTGTACTACTCTGCATATCTGATTATCAATCACCCTCTCCAGAACTGTCATGCAATGTGAAAGGGGTTTGATGTCTCTTTACTGCTCACAGTTGTGGATGTCCCCTTTGTTCTTGTACACTGGATGAGTATGCTTATTCTCCAGTCATCTGGATTACGCCTTTCTCTCCACACTGCTATGAGTGCCCTCAGGAGCCATTTCTCCCCTATCTCACCCAGCATCTTTGTCATATTCTTGTATGATCTGAGAAAGTTTTGACCAGTTGTAGTTGCCTTTTCAGCTAATCTGAAAGCTGTAAACTGAACTATACAGTTTTAGATCATCCACATAAAGGAGATGAGAAGTCTTTACACTTTGTTGTTGTATGGGAGCCCAAGTGTAGCCATGACCTAAACTGTTAAGTAGACAGCTTAATGGGTTAAGGGCAAGACAAAAGTGCAGCAATGAGAGAGTGACCCTGGAATATTTCACTTAGAATTTTTATCCCTGGGATAATAATTTGTCTTTTATCACAGCTTAGCTGCGAAATGGTTTTCCACTTTTTCATGGTCACTGTAATATAACTGATCGGTGTAAGGTGCATCTTACATATCTGTAAGCACCCCATTATCTATGTATGGGGGATGCTATCAAATGCTTTTTGTAAACTATTCTTGCTATACTTGGGTTCTTCCTCTTTTTACAATTCTTCATTATGGCTAACAACAAATGATCCTCTGATCCATATGGCACACTTTTGTTACCCTTTTGTTCTATTGCCATGACTGAGTTTTCTTCTAAATGACTATAAACACTGTTAGAAATAATTCCAGTATATAGTTTATACATCAATGGAAGGCAAGCTATTGGTCTATAGTTTTTAGGATAACTACCCCCCACCTAATTTCTGGTCAATAGTTTTCGTAGGGTTCCCTCCACTCCCAGGCACTATTTTTAAATTGCAGTTATCCCTTGCTGCTGGGCATCCCTGTCCATATGCGTGCACTTGCCATGTATGTTTGTGACAATAGAATCATAAAGTAACACCCTCCTAATTTTATATTTAGAAAGTAAACATCTGGTGTTTCATTGTTTTAGCTGAGCTCTATTTGTAGAATATGTGTGTTCATTTTCTTGCCGTTTTTGCTCTTTGCCTCTACCTAAATGCATATGTGCATGTTCTTATACTAGAACAATGTCCATTCTGTGTGAATGTAATATAAGATTGTGCTCTTCAGGCAATTACATCTGCTAACTCTAAGATATAGTGTCCTGTCTATAGCCGTTTTTCTCTAATATAGCTAGTACGGATGAGCGTGCAGTAATCTCTATAATAAGCTGCTCTTACCTACTATAGCTGGTATTACCTAGCGTGCAGTCCTTAAATTATAAGAAACTGCGGTAGTGCTGTCACCTCACAGTAAGATGTTGTCCCATTCGATTCTCAGCTAGAGCGTCTTCTGTCTAGAGACATGCGTGAATGGACGTACCTTCATTGAAGGTTGTGCGTCAGGGCTGGCAATTTGGCACGTAAAAATCTACTGCTAATCATTAGCAGACCGGAGTTCCACTGTGGTGACCCCTAACCAGGAAAAAGCCGAAATACACAACAATTGCTGCTCATAAGAAGCTTGCTTTAGTTGACCAGGTTTTGTTCAATTTATTCCATATATCATTGATGACACTGCCACTGAGTCGCTTGTGTTGTTGTTTGTCTTTCGACTTTTTCCTGGTAAGGGGTCACCACAGTGGAACTCCAGTCTGCTAATGATTGGCAGTAGATTTTTTACGAAATGCCGAGGTGCCAGCTCGACAACCAACCTTCAACGAAGGCATGCACATTTACGCACGCATGTCTTTTGAATGCTACCCAACCACGGGGAGGACATGCAGACTCCATGATAGTATATTGATGCAATATTACTGCTCGTAGGAAGCCTGCTGTATTTGATCCTGATTTAGTTTCATTTACTCCTATTATCATTTATTAATGCTGCCAGTGTCTGGATAAAAGATACTGTTTATACTGTAACACACCCGGACAAAACTAGCTGCTGTTTTGTGAACAGTGCTGATAACAGTGCCAGTGTTTGTGCATGCTTGAATTGTTGATGCTCTCCTAGTTAAACTACCTCTCTGTGCTTTTGACATAGTTTTTGCATGTTACAGAACTCATCATTTTTACCTTTCCAGCCCTTTAAACTGTGCTCCAGCCTCTCACCCCTGAGTATAAGCACCGGGATTCCATAGACCTTGCTGACCTAAAGCAGAACCTGCTGTTTTACCTTCTACCACCAACAAAAGCCTCTCCAAGCAGGATATGCATGTGTTATGTCTGAGAATAATTAACCTAATAGCTGTGCACCTTAGAACTAAACACTGAACCTGGTGGTTTTCTAGCTTATGGTAGGGGATGCCAGCAGCCCAACGTAGTCTGCCATTTGATACCTGCCCTAGGTTTTTCTGTACACTTTCTCCTTCCACCCCTGCCCAAAGCTGGCTGTTATATATGCACTCACACCTTTTGCTTAGCCATCTTTTACTGTTTTCTCCTGCCCTCTATCTTCCCACTATACTTTTCTGTTTCCCTTTCCTGCTGCCTTCCTCCTTCTTCCACGTCCAATGGTTTCTCTCTCCCATTGTTTTTTTTTTTTTGCTCCATAGCCAGCCCTTCCTTCTCTGCTCTAGTGCTGTCTGGCTTACTCTTTCTGGTCTGCAACTGACTCTTTCTGATAGTTTTTTTTCCTTCTCTTACTTCTCCAAATACGCTCTACTTACCTGTTTCTAGATGTTAATGTCCATTCCCTTGACCATCATTCTGCCTTACTAGGAACAGAGAGTCTTCTTAAATTCTTTTCTCTCTTACTAAATTCTCTCTTAGCATTTATTTTTCTTATATTTCATATATATCTTTGTTTTTTCTCTGCGAGTGACTGATTGTCTCTCACTGCACTGTTCTTCATCCTGCAAGGAAGCTCCGCCTCAGTTCATCCTTGCTACACTCAGGCTCACTCTACTACCTTACCCCCATTCCCATCCACCCACAGTCTCCTATAACTTCTAGCTACTAGCTAGCCAACCCACCCCTCCATAACCACACCCCCTCAAGCAGGAAATCATAACTCAGCTCTTAGCTGGCCCAGCTATTCCAACTGTTCTATTCAACACAGGTAGATCCTGTCCCCCATATGACACCTTCACCATCATATCCAGAAACAAAATAACAATCAGCCCCACCTCCCACACTCTTAGGGGTAGAAATAGATTGCAACCTTAAATATGACATTCATATAGCCCAAATTATCAAAAAGATTCATAAAAAGCATGGTGTCCTTTATCTCAATAAAAATGTTCTTACTAAACAAACTAAAGCCACCATATCCAGAACACATTTGCTGTCTACCCTCCTCTACACGTCTCCAATACTTGTTGACAATCCAAACAAACAGGCACAAGAAGAACCAACACCAGCTGAAAGCCTGAACGCAGGTTTATTGTATGACAACAGACAGCGTTTTCGCTACAAAAAAAAGTAGCTTCATCAGAGGTTTACAGTACACAAAAAACAACACCCTTATAGCTTATAGTCTCCAATACTTAGTAACCTCTGCAAAACCGACCTACACAAGTTAGAAACTTGATATAACAAGACTGCTAAATTCATTACTGAAACCCCATGTTAAACCCATTACAGTGCAGCTCTCAGGCAAATGGGGTGGCGTGAGCTACCTCAGCTATTGAAACTCAACCAATTGTCATTTGCACATAAAATATACTACCAACCAACTAAAACTCCAACTCTACAAAATTTAACTATACCTTATTACACCACTAGAACCTTAAGATCCAGCACCCCATACCACCTAGAAATCATCAAACATAACAATGATGCAGGAACATTTCTCTTTAGCTATTCCACAGCTAAAGCTTGGAACTCCTTACCTTACCTTACCACCTAACCTCCATGTGCTCCACTACCCAATTCAAAAACTTCCCAAAGCATACTATATGGATTCCTGGTTATGCTCCTGTGACTCCCCAGGATAAATGTTGTTCAGCTACTCATCCCCCATCTAAACCTAATCTCAATCTAATTTCCGTAGAGCAAATAGTCCACCAGATATGTTTACTATAACTGCACCACCTACCTGGATATATAATAAAAATGGTATACTTGTCAAATAACATTTAAAGCTTCTATGTGAAGTATAAACTGGCACTACCTACATATGAAACTATCTACTACGGTTCCTCACTGTGTTCTGATATGTGAAAATATCTGCACATGTTTCTCGTTGTATTTTTGCTATTTGTCATCTTTTGCCAACTATTATTAATAGATATCTATGCTATATAACCTGGTGATTCATACTTTTTTGACCTGTGAAACTCTGAACTGTGTAATATGTGATTTGTAATTGTTTGACCTGTGCAGAACTGTCTAAAATGTATCTGGAGCTTTTCTCCCCGGGCTTCCACTGAAAAAGAACCTGTGTCCAGTCTGACTTTCCCAGTAAACAAATGTAAAATAAAATAAATAAATGAACTGTTGCCACACCTACTTACATTTCCTTGTCCCAGCCTAAGCATCCTATCTCCTTCTCCCCCTATCTTTTTTTAATTCCCTCAGTAACTATACCATACTATCCACAGTCCATCTTCTCCATAACTAGCTATCACTTATGATGCTATTCAACATATACTTCTTTGCCCTTCTCACCTCCAACCCCTCTACTTATCTACACCCTACCCTTTATTAAGTCTCTTATTCCGACTCTTCAACATTAAACTTTCACTGCCACCCATCAACTTACTACAATTTACATTCTTTACTATGCCTCATATAAAATCTATTATATGTCTCCCAGTCCTACTATCTTTGCTACTCCTAGCCCTTTATATTAGCTCTTTCCAATCTAAGCTCTCCCCCAACAACTCCTCTTCTACCTTACCTGTAATTGATGAGCTACATCATGACAAGCCTACTATTCATGTCTCCCCATACCTCTACAATACCTCCCCTGCTCTACTTTTCTCCCTTAGATATTTTCAAACCCACACCTCTGTTACTACACTATATATTTATCACAGTCTGTTTCCGAAATTAAAATGTCTTACCCTCCATTGCCTTACCCATATCAAACTCCAATGTGATATCCATCCTAACCGTGGCCCAACACTCACCATGCTTTCTTCCCACCACCCCAGTTTTTCACTCACAACTCCCCTAACTCCATACCTAACGTCTAGATTCCCCTGAAAAAAGTAACTCTGACCATCTCATCATTAATGCCAACCTAGGAAGGCTGATAAAGTCCATGAATTTCATGCTGCCATTGCCGTCTACTCCCCTGATATAGTTGTCATTACTGAAACATGGCCTATGCCTCACATTAAATCTGAAGAATTTCTTCCTAGTGGTTATAGCATCCTCAGAACTGACAGAGTATCCAGATGTGGAGGTGGGACTGCCATTTTGTTTAAAGATAATCTTAATTTGGTACATCTCAACTCTACTCCACCTGACATCCTTAACTTAGAAATGTCAGCAGCATGCCTACATTTAATTACCCATAAGTGCATTCTCTTTATAGTGATCTACCTGCCCCCCTGCTAAACACCTCCAATATACTGTATGGAAAACATCCTTGAATGGGCCTCTACAAATTCAGCCACAAAACTATAATAGTTGGAGATTTTAACCTTGACTGGACCACCTGCTCTTCCAATCCCCAAACAAATTTTTTTAACCTTTACAATTTCTGTCAAAAAATTAACCAACCCACATGTATTGACAGACACACCAAGAGACAATCCATTCTTGACTGTATTATAACTAACAAGTCCAATATTAACTACAATAGTGGGTGTCTCCCAGACACACTAAGCGATCACTTCCCAATCTACTTGAATAGAAAACATTTACACAATTCCTCTAATATTTCATTTCGCTATATTCGCAATAAAAAACATTTCTCTCTGACCATATTTAACTCTTGACTTCTACAACATGACTGGACACCTCTGAAAACTCTTCCACTTGACAGTGCAGTTCAGCATTTCCATACTCCTTTCTACAAATAATTAATAGTCTAGCCCCAGTTAGAAAAATATGCACCAAATGCAAACAGTTTCCCTGGCTGTCAAAAGACACAATTCTTCTACTAAGACAGAGCGTTTGGTCTCGCTATCAAAATAACAGCAGCAAAGAGAATCTCAGTGCCGACCGATAACTTAGAAATCAAACTAAAAAACTAATTAAACAAGACAAAAAAAACCCTACTTCCAAGCAACTCAGCTAAAACAGCAGAATAATCCCACAAGATTTTGGCAAACAATCTCCTTCTCAAGCCAGGAAAACCCACTACCCCAGCCCCAACTCTGACCAACCAAAATGGTGCATAGCCACTCAATTTAACTCCCACTTTATTAACTTCTTTACTCAACAAACCCCCTAATACCCTTCTGACCATGCCTCAAACTTTCAGCAGCAATTCTACCCTTCCCCATCTCAAACCAGTCCAAACAAGTGATGTTAAAACTCTTCTTTCCAAATTAAAACCTTGCACTTTAGCTGCAGACCAGCTACCTGGTGACTTTCTACTGCTAACTGCTACTTCCATCGGTTACCCTATATCCATGATCATCAACTTCTCTATTTCTTAACAGTATGTACCACTCCTCTGGAAAACATCTCACATAATACCCTTACATAAAGGCAGTCCGTCTACTGATACATCCAACTCTAGACCCATAGCCATTCTGTCTCCACATGACAAAAATGTATACACAAACAGATCTTGGAGCATTTCCTGTCAAATAATCTATTATCTAATACACAACATGGCTTCCAGACAAAACCCCTCCAAGCGCTTTTGGTAACACCTTAACACCTTCACCTTCTGGAAGAAAACAATGTGTGCATGCTTTTCTAAAAATAAACAATGTAAAACAGGCCTTCTAAAACATGTGTTACAATGTCTTTACCTTAACTGAAAAAAAATTCTACCAGAAAAATAATGAGATGTCACAATTAAGCAAACAATAACTCGATAAAGAAATAAATGACAGGACATCCACTTACCTGTGAATGGGTTATTTCTCTTGTTGCTGATTATAATTCACAGGTAATCCAACCTAAGCCACCCTAATAAATAACCAGGCCAACATAAGCTGGACAATGAAAAGATTGCCATCTCTGAGGGGAAAGAATACAGAATTAATGTCCAAAAACATAGTACCTCCACTTTGTAGGAGTTAATAACAAACATGGATCACCTCCCAGAAGCAGCAAAGCTTGGAGGTAAACACTGAAGGAGCACCTACACATAGATAGCACCTGCATATACTCGGAGATAAACACTGAAGGAACACCTACACACAGATAGCACCTGCATATACTTGGAGATACACACCAAAGGAACACCTACACATAGATAGCACCTGCATATACTTGGAGATAAACACCGAAGGAACACCTACACATAGATAGCACATGCATATACTTGGAGATACACACCGAAGGAACACCTTCTTATAGATAGCACATGCATATACTTGGAGATACACACCGAAGGAACACCTACACATAGATAGCACATGCATATACTTGGAGATAAACACTGAAGAAACACATACACATAGATAGCACATGCATATACTCGGAGATAAAC
This sequence comes from Protopterus annectens, assembly GCF_019279795.1. NCBI lineage: Eukaryota > Metazoa > Chordata > Ceratodontiformes > Protopteridae > Protopterus > Protopterus annectens. The sequence goes on from NC_056743.1 coordinate 334,177,849, forward strand.
ACTGCGGGAACACCTACACATAGATAGCACATGCATATACTCGGAGATAAACACTGCGGGAACACCTACACATAGATAACACATGCATGTACTTGGAGATAAACACCGAAGGAACACCTACACATAGATAGCACCTGCATATACTTGGAGATAAACACCGAAGGAATACCCAGACATATATAGCACATGCATATACTTCATGATAAACACTGAATGAACACGTACACATAGATAGCACATGCATATACTTGGAGATAAACACTGAAGAAACACCTACACATAGATAGCACATGCATATATTCAGAGATAAACACTGCGGGAACACCTACACATAGATAGCACATGCATATACTTGGAGATAAACACCGAAGGAATACCCAGACATAGATAGCACATGCATATACTTCATGATAAACACTGAAGGAACACCTACACATAGATAGCACCTGCATATACATGGAGATAAACACTGAAGAAACACCTACACACAGATAGCACCTGCATATATGTGGAGATAAACACTGAAGCAACACCTACACATAGATAGCACATGCATATACTTGGAGATAACACTGAAGCAACACCTACACATAGATAGCACATGCATATACTTGGAGATAAACACTGAAGCAACACCTACACATAGATAGCACATGCATATACTTGGAGATAAACATTGAAGAAACACCTACACACAGATAGCACCTGCATATACCTGGAGATAAACACTGAAGCAACACCTACACATAGATAGCACATGCATGGAGATAAACACTGAGGGAACACCTGCACATAGATAGCACATGCATATACTTGGAGATAAACACTGAAGGAGCACCTACACATAGATAGCACATACATATACTTGGGGATAAACACTGAAGCAACACCTACACATAGATAGCACATGCATATACTTGGAGATAAACATTGAAGAAACACCTACACACAGATAGCACCTGCATATACCTGGAGATAAACACTGAAGCAACACCTACACATAGATAGCACATGCATGGAGATAAACACTGAGGGAACACCTGCACATAGATAGCACATGCATGTACTTGGAGATAAACACTGAGGCAACACCTACACATAGATTGGACATGCATATACTCGGATATAAACACGGAAGGAACACCTACACATAGATAGCACATGCATGTACTTGGAGATAAACACTGAGGGAACACCTACACATAGATAGCACATGCATGTACTTGGAGATAAACACCGAAGGAATACCCAGACATATATAGCACATGCATATACTTCATGATAAACACTGAAGCAACACCTACACATAGATAGCACATGCATATACTTGGAGATAAACACTGAAGGAGCACCTACACATAGATAGCACATGCATATACTTGGAGATAAACACTGAAGCAACACCTACACATAGATAGCACATGCATATACTTGGAGATAAACATTGAAGAAACACCTACACACAGATAGCACCTGCATATACCTGGTGATAAACACTGAAGCAACACCTACACATAGATAGCACATGCATGGAGATAAACACTGAGGGAACACCTGCACATAGATAGCACATGCATGTACTTGGAGATAAACACTGAGGCAACACCTACACATAGATTGGACATGCATATACTCGGATATAAACACGGAAGGAACACCTACACATAGATAGCACATGCATGTACTTGGAGATAAACACTGAGGGAACACCTACACATAGATAGCACATGCATGTACTTGGAGATAAACACCGAAGGAATACCCAGACATATATAGCACATGCATATACTTGGAGATAAACACTGAAGCAACACCTACACATAGATAGCACCTGCATATACATGGAGATAAACACTGAAGAAACACCTACACACAGATAGCACCTGCATATACCTGGAGATAAACACTGAAGCAACACCTACACATAGATAGCACATGCATGGAGATAAACACTGAGGGAACACCTGCACATAGATAGCACATGCATGTACTTGGAGATAAACACTGAGGGAACACCTACACATAGATAGCACATGCATATAGTTGCAGATAAACACCGAAGGAACACCTACACATAGATAACACCTGCATATACATGGAGATAAACACTGAAGCAACACCTACACATAGATAGCACCTGCATATACATGGAGATAAACATTGAAGAAACACCTACACACAGATAGCACCTGCATATACCTGGAGATAAACACTGAAGCAACACCTACACATAGATAGCACATGCATGGAGATAAACACTGAGGGAACACCTGCACATAGATAGCACATGCATGTACTTGGAGATAAACACTGAGGGAACACCTACACATAGATTGGACATGCATATACTTGGAGATAGACACTGAAAGAACACCTACACATAGATAGCACATGCATGTACTTGGAGATAAACACTGAAGGAACACCTACACATAGATAGCACATGCATGTACTTGGAGATAAACACTGAAAGAACACTTACACATAGATATCACATGCATATACTTGGAGATAAACACTGAGGGAACACCTACACGTAGATAGCACATGTATATACTTGGAGATACACACCGAAGGAACACCTACACATAGATAGCACATGCATATACTTGGAGATAAACACTGCAGGAACACCTACACATAGATAGCACCTGCATATACATGGAGATAAACATTGAAGAAACACCTACACACAGATAGCACCTGCATATACCTGGAGATAAACACTGAAGCAACACCTACACATAGATAGCACATGCATGGAGATAAACACTGAGGGAACACCTGCACATAGATAGCACATGCATGTACTTGGAGATAAACACTGAGGGAACACCTACACATAGATTGGACATGCATATACTTGGAGATAGACACTGAAAGAACACCTACACATAGATAGCACATGCATGTACTTGGAGATAAACACTGAAGGAACACCTACACATAGATAGCACATGCATGTACTTGGAGATAAACACTGAAAGAACACTTACACATAGATATCACATGCATATACTTGGAGATAAACACTGAGGGAACACCTACACGTAGATAGCACATGTATATACTTGGAGATACACACCGAAGGAACACCTACACATAGATAGCACATGCATATACTTGGAGATAAACACTGCAGGAACACCTACACATAGATAGCACATGCATGTACTTGGAGATACATTCATTTTATTTATTTATTTTACATTTGTTGACCGGGATAGTCCGACTGGATGCATGCCCATTTTCAGCAGATCCCTGGGGAGAAAAGCTTCAAGGGTGAGCAGATACAGCATTACATAATACCAGCATTACATATTACAAACAGACTATTTACAGAGATTACATAAGTAAGCAAGTTAAACAAAGTTCCACAGGTTACAGTTAATCCTGAGCACAAGTCAGGATTAAATTAAATTACACAGTAAACTGGTTAACAGATTTTTACACATTCTAGAGAGAGTTATCCAGGCTTGATACATTGACATAGCCAGTTAAGTGACAAATGTTGTTTGAGTCTAGTTTTAAATTGACCTAAGGTGGAAAGTAAGGTAATATCAGCTGGAAGAGAGTTCCAGGATCTACTTACAGAGTTTGCAAAGAGAGAGTCACTGGCTGTGTTATTAATTTTGCTAGTCTGAATAGTTGTTTGTTAGAGGATCGAAGCGGTCTAGGATTGTTATAGGGGGTGATAATATTTTTAAGTGCAGGAGTATTGTCCGGATTATGGAGGATTTTATAGGCCATAATCAGTTGGTTATACTGGATTAGGCTGGGTAGTTCAAGCCACCCAAGCTGATTTAGATTGATGCAATGATGTGTCCTAAAAGGCAGCCCAGTGGCAAACCTGGCAATGTGGTTGTAGCAAATTGAGAGTTTGTTAAGGACAGTCTTGTTTAAATTTGAGAGTAGAGGGGATGCATACAAAAGGGTTGAAAGAAGGTGAGAGCGAGCTATGGCAATTTTAGCTGGATGGGTTAGGAAGGCTTTTATTCTGTAAAGTGACCCTAGTTTTTTATTGATGGTTTTGATAGTTTGGTTAACATGTAGGTCAAATTTGAGATTATTGTCTATGATGACACCTAATAGTTTTGTAGATGGGTCAGGGGAGATTATTGTGCCATCATTTGATTTTATGGTAAAGGTGAAAGCGGTAGACCTACATGTTGGTGAAAATACCAGCATTTTAGTTTTTTTGGGATTTAGGATCAGACAATGTTCAGAAAGCCAGTTTTCTATAGTATTAAAGGTGGTCTGGGTAGCTGACCATAACTCTACTGGAGATGTGGATGAGCAAATCAGAGTAGAGTCATCAGCATATTGGATACAGCTGACTTTTGGGATGACAGTATAAAGGTCGTTAATGAAGATGGAGAACAGCAAGGGCCCTAGTATAGAGCCTTGTGGTACTCCAAGGGTGTTAGGTAGAAGGTTAGAGAGTTTGTTCTGCCAGAGGACAGCCTGCTGTCGACCATTCAGGTAGGATTGAAACCACTGGAGGGCTCCAATATCTAGACAGAATGTTTGCAGGGTGTGTATTAAAAGTTGGTGATCAACCATATCGAATGCCTTGGAAAGATCCAAAAAGAGGTCTGAGGATATATAATTATTGTTGCGATTATGGTTTATGGTGTTAGTAAAGGCTAGGAGGGCTGAAGTAGTGCTGTGATGAGGACGGAAGCCATGCTGAGTGTCTCCCATAAGGCGATTTTGGATTAGGTGGTGCATGAGTTGTCTATGAATACATTTTTCCATAATCTTTGCAAGTGGAGAGAGTATAGCTATTGGCCTATAATTGGAGAATTCAGTAGAGCTGCCTCCTTTGTGAAGTGGATTACATAGGATATTTTCCAGATGGTGGGAATTTTAGCTTCTACTATGGTTCGACTGATTAGTATTGAGACGGGGTAAGCAATAGCATCAGCTGATTTTTGTAGGTACTCGGCAGGGAGTCGATCAACAGAAAGTGTAGTGGGTTTTAATTTTATGATCAAGGTACGGATAAGTGAAGTGGTGACTGGTTGGAAGCTGAACGCGAGTAGGTTGCTAGGGGTGCTACCTTTAGGACCAGGGGAGCTAGGAGGTAGTTGGCTAGCTAGGGCTTCAATTGTCTCAGTAAAGAATTGGTAAAACTTTCAGAAACATCTTCAGGGGTTTTATCAATAGTAGCAGCAGGGATTGGGGTTGAAGTTTGTCCAGGATATAGTAGATTATTTAAACCTGCCCAAAACTTCTTAGGGTTATTTTGATTTACTGTCTGTAAATTACAGTAGTATTGTTTTTTGTCTTGTAAAATTGATTTTTTGGTTTCGTTCCTGGATTGCCTGTATTTAATGTGATCTTGAGGGTCTTTAGAAGAACGCCATAAAGCCCATGCTTTGTTTCTAAGGGTAATTTTGAGTTTAGACTCTATAGAAAGCCATGGTGCAGTTTTTGCCTTGGTTCTCTTTGAAAGAACAGGTGCATGCAAATCAAGGATCTCAAGGAATTTGTTGTTAAAGTATGCTACTGCTTCCTCTAAGGGGAGGTGTTTTAGAATAGACCAAGTACATGAGTTTAGTTCTTGTTGGAATTTGGCAGGGTCAAAGGTTTTATTGTTTCTAACCTTTCTGAGTAAGGGTTGTTGGGAATTAATAAACACTGTGGGAACACCTACACATAGATAGCACCTGCATATACTTGCAGATAAACACCGAAGGAACACCTACACATAGATAGCACCTGCATATACTTGCAGATAAACACTGAAGGAACACCTACACATAGATAGCACATGCATATACTTGGAGATAAACACTGAAGGATCACCTACACATAGATAGCAAATGCATGTACTTGGAGATAAACACTGAAGCAACACCTACACATAGATAGCACATGCATATACCTGGAGATAAACACTGAAGGAACACCTACACGTAGATAGCACATGCATATACTTGCAGATAAAAACTGAAGGAACACCTACACATAGATAGCACATGCATATACCTGGAGATAAACACAGAAGGAACACCTACACGTAGATAGCACCTGCATATACTTGCAGATAAAAATTGAAGGAACACCTACACATAGATAGCACATGCATATACCTGGAGATAAACACTGAAGGAACACCTACACGTAGATAGCACCTGCATATACTTGGAGATAAACACTGAAGGAACACCTACACACAGATAGCACATGCATATACATGGAAATAAACACAGAAAAAACACCTACACATAGAAAGCACATGAATATACTTTGAGATAAACACTGAAGGAACACCTACACATAGTTAGCACATGAATATTGTTTGTGCCATTCGGCTTTTCCCGGTTAGGGGTCACCACAGTGGAACTCCGGTCCGCTAATGATTGGCAGTAGATTTTTACGTGCTGGCTTGCCGGGCCTAAGGCACAACCTTCAACACAGGAACGCCCTTTCATGCTGAGACTGAGAATCGAACGGGCAATGTCTAACTGTGACGTGACAACGCTACTGAAGGACCACCACCGCAGTGAGATAGCACCTGCATATACTTGCAGATAAGTACTGAAAGAACACCTACATATAGATAGCACATGCATATACTTGGAGATAAACACTGAAGAAACACCTACACATAGATAGCACATGCATATACCTGGAGATAAACACTGAAAGAACACCTACACAAAGATAGCACATGCATACACCTGGAGATAATAACTGAAGGAACACCTACACATAGATTGGGCATGCATATACTTGGAGATAAACATTGAAGAAACACCTACACATAGATAGCACATGCATATACTTGGAGATAAACACTGAAGGATCACCTACACATAGATAGCACATGCATATACTTGGAGTTAATCACCGAAGGAACACCTACACATAGATAGCACATGCATATACTTGGAGATAAACACCGAAGGAACACCCACACATATATAGCACATGCATATACTTCATGATAAACACTGAAAGAACACCTACACATAGATAGCACCTGCATATACTTGGAGATAAACACTGAAGGAACACCTACACTTAGATAGCACATGCATATACTTGGAGATAAATACCGAAGGAACACCTACACATTAATACCACATGCATATACTTGGAGATACGCACCAAAGAAACACCTACAAATAGATAGCACATGCATATACTTGGAGATAAACATCAAAGGAACACCTACACATAGATAGCACATGCATATACTTGGAGATAGACACTGAAGGAACACCTACACATAGATAGCACATGCATATACTTGGAGATAAACACTGAAGAAACACCTACACATAGATAGCACATGCATATACCTGGAGATAAACACTGAAAGAACACCTACACATCGATAGCACATGCATATACTTGGAGATAAACACTGAAGGAGCACCTACACATAGATAGCACATGCATATACTTGGAGATAAACACCGAAAGAACACCCACACATATATAGCACATGCATATACTTCATGATAAACACTGAAAGAACACCTACACATAGATAGCACATGCATATACTTGGAGATAAACAACTAAGGCACACCTACACATAGATAGCACATGCATATACCTGGAGATAAACACTGAAGCAACACCTACACATAGATAGCATATGCATATACCTGGAGATAAACACTGAAGGAACATCTACACATAGATAGCACATGCATATACTTGGAGATAAACACTGAAGGAACATCTACACATGGATAGCACGTGCATATAGTTGCAGATAAACACCGAAGGAATGCCTACACATAGATAGCACATGCATATACCTGGAGATAAACACTGAAGGAACATCTACACATGGATAGCACATGCATATAGTTGCAGATAAACACCGAAGGAATGCCTACACATAGATAGCACATGCATATACCTGGAGATAAACACTGAAGCAACACCTACACATAGATAGCACATGCACATCCTTGGAGATAAACACCGAAGGCACACCTACACATAGATAGCACATGCATATAGTTGCAGATAAACACCGAAGGAACACCTACACATAGATAGCACATGCATATACCTGGAGATAAACACTGACGCAACACATACACATAGATAGCACATGCATATACTTGGAGATAAATACCGAAGGAACACCCACACATATATAGCACATGCATATACTTGGAGTTAATCACTGAAGGAACACCTATACATATATAGCACATGCATATACTTGGAGTTAATCACCGAAGGAACACCTACACATATATAGCACATGCATATACTTGGAGTTAATCACCGAAGGAACACCTGCACATATATAGCACATGCATATACTTGGAGATAATCACCGAAGGAACACCTACACATAGATAGCACATGCATATACCTGGAGATAAACACTGAAGGAACACCTACACATAGATAGCACATGCATATACCTGGAGATAAACACTGAAGGAACACCTACACATAGATAGCACATGCATATACTTGGAGTTAATCACTGAAGGAACACCTACACATATATAGCACATGCATATACTTGGAGATAATCACCGAAGGAACACCTACACATAGATAGCACATGCATATACTTGGAGATACACACCGAAGGAACACCTACACATAGATAGCACATGCATATACTTGGAGATAAACACTGAAGGAACACCTACACATAGAAAGCAAATGCATGTACTTGGAGATAAACACCGAAGGAACACCTACACATTAATAGCACAAGCATATACTTGGAGATAATCACTGAAGGAACACCTACACATAGATAGCACATGCATATACCTGGAGATAAACACTGAAGCAACACGTACACATAGATAGCACATGCATATACTTGGAGATAAACACCGAAGGAACACCCACACATATATAGCACATGCATATACTTGGAGTTAATCACTGAAGGAACACCTACACATATATAGCACATGCATATACTTGGAGTTAATCACCGAAGGAACACCTACACATATATAGCACATGCATATACTTGGAGTTAATCACCGAAGGAACACCTGCACATATATAGCACATGCATATACTTGGAGATAATCACCGAAGGAACACCTACACATAGATAGCACATGCATATACCTGGAGATAAACACTGAAGGAACACCTACACATAGATAGCACATGCATATACCTGGAGATAAACACTGAAGGAACACCTACACATAGATAGCACATGCATATACTTGGAGTTAATCACTGAAGGAACACCTACACATATATAGCACATGCATATACTTGGAGATAATCACCGAAGGAACACCTACACATAGATAGCACATGCATATACTTGGAGATACACACCGAAGGAACACCTACACATAGATAGCACATGCATATACTTGGAGATAAACACTGAAGGAACACCTACACATAGATAGCAAATGCATGTACTTGGAGATAAACACCGAAGGAACACCTACACATTAATAGCACAAGCATATACTTGGAGATAATCACTGAAGGAACACCTACACATAGATAGCACATGCATATACTTGGAGATACACACCGAAGGAACACCTACACATAGACAGCACATGAATATACTTCGAGATAAACACTGAAGGAACACCTACACATAGATAGCACATGCATGTACTTGGAGATATACACTGAAGCAATACCTACACATAGATAGCACATGCATATACTTGGAGATAAACACCGAAGGAACACCTACACATAGATAGCAAATGCATGTACTTGGAGATATACACTGAAGCAACACCTACACATAGATAGCACATGCACATACTTGGAGATAAACACCGAAGGAACACCTACAGATAGATAGCAAATGCATGTACTTGGAGATATACACTGAAGCAACACCTACACATAGATAGCACATGCATATACTTGGAGATAGACACTGAAAGAACACCTACACATAGATAGCAAATGCATGTACTTGGAGATAAACACTGAAGCAACACCTACACATAGATAGCACATGCATATACTTGGAGATAAACACTGAAGCAACACCTACACATAGATAGCACATGCATATACTTGGAGATAAACACTGAAGGAGCACCTACACATAGATAGCACATGCATATACCTGGAAATAAACACTGAAGCAACATCTACAAATAGGTAGCACATGCATATACTTGGAGATAAACACTGAAGCAACACCTACACATAGAAAGCACATGCATATACCTGGAGATAATCACCGAAGGAACACCTACACATAGATAGCACATGCATATACCTGGAGATAAACAACTAAGACACACCTACACATAGATAGCACATGCATATACCTGGAGATAAACACTGACGGAACACCTACACATAGACAGCACATGCATATAGTTGCAGATAAACACCGAATGAACGCCTACACATAGATAGCAGATGCATATACCTGGAGATAAACACTGAAGCAACACCTACACATAGATAGCACATGCATATACTTGGAGATAAACACTGAAGGAACATCTACACATAGATAGCACATGCATATACTTCATGATAAACACTGAAAGAACACCTACACATAGATAGCACCTGCATATACTTGGAGATAAACACTGAAGGAACACCTACACATAGATAGCACCTGCATATACCTGGAGATAAACACTGAAGCAACACCCACACATAGATAGCACATGCATATACTTGGAGATAAACACTGAAGGCACGCCTACACATAGATAGCACATGCATATAGTTGCAGATAAACACCGAAGGAATGCCTACACATAGATAGCACATGCATATACCTGGAGATAAACACTGAAGGAACACCTACACATAGATAGCACATGCATATACTTGGAGTTAATCACTGAAGGAACACCTACACATATATAGCACATGCATATACTTGGAGATAATCACCGAAGGAACACCTACACATAGATAGCACATGCATATACTTGGAGATACACACCGAAGGAACACCTACACATAGATAGCACATGCATATACTTGGAGATAAACACTGAAGGAACACCTACACATAGATAGCAAATGCATGTACTTGGAGATAAACACCGAAGGAACACCTACACATTAATAGCACAAGCATATACTTGGAGATAATCACTGAAGGAACACCTACACATAGATAGCACATGCATATACTTGGAGACACACACCGAAGGAACACCTGCACATAGACAGCACATGCATATACTTCGAGATAAACACTGAAGGAACACCTACACATAGATAGCACATGCATGTACTTGGAGATATACACTGAAGCAACACCTACACATAGATAGCACATGCATATACTTGGAGATAAACACTGAAGGAACACCTACACATAGATAGCAAATGCATGTACTTGGAGATATACACTGAAGCAACACCTACACATAGATAGCACATGCATATACTTGGAGATAAACACCGAAGGAACACCTACACATAGATAGCAAATGCATGTACTTGGAGATAAACACTGAAGCAACACCTACACATAGATAGCACATGCATATACTTGGAGATAAACACTGAAGCAACACCTACACATACATAGCACATGCATATACTTGGAGATAAACACTGAAGGAGCACCTACACATAGATAACACATGCATATACCTGGAGATAAACACTGAAGCAACATCTACAAATAGATAGCACATGCATATACTTCATGATAAACACCGAAGGAACACCTACACATAGATAGCACATGCATACACTTGGTGATAAACACCGAAGGAACACCTACACATAGATAGCACCTGCATATACTTGAAGATAAACACCGAAGGCACACCTACACATAGGTAGTACATGCATATAGTTGCAGATAAACACCGAAGGAGTGCCTACACATAGATAGCACATGAATATACCTGGAGATAAACACTGAAGCAACACCTACACATAGATAGCACATGCATATACTTGGAGATAAACACTGAAGGAACGCCTACACATAGATAGCACATGCATATACTTGGAGATAAACACTGAAAGAACACTTACACATGGATAGCACATGCATATACTTGGAGATAAACAACTAAGGCACACCTACACATAGATAGCACATGCATATACCTGGAGATAAACACTGAAGGAACACGTACACATAGATAGCACATGCATATACTTGGAGATAAACACCGAAGGAACACCTACACATAGATAGCACCTGCATATACCTGGAGATAATCATCGAAGGAACACCTACATATTGATGGCACATGCATAGACTTGGAGATAAACACCGAAGGAATGCCTACAAATGATAGCACATGCATATACTTGGAAATAAACACCGAAGGAACACCTACACTTAGATAGCACATGCATATACTTGGAGAGAAACTCTGAACGAACACCTACACATAGATAGCACATGCATATATTTGGAGATAAACATGGAAGGAACACCTACACATAGATAGCCCATGCATATACTTGGAGATAAACACTGAAGGAACACCTACACATAGATAGCAAATGCATATACTTGGAGATAAACACCGAAGGAACACCTACCCATAGATAGCAAATGCAAACACTTGGAGGTAAACAGTAAAGGAAGCCCTACACATAGATAGCATATGCATATACTTGGAGATAAACACTGAAGGAACACCTACACATAGATAGCACATGAATATACTTGCAGATAAACACCGAAGGAACACCTACACATTAATAGCACAAGCATATACTTGGAGATAAACACAGAAGGAACACCTACACATAGATAGCACATGCATATACTTGGAGATAAAGACCGAAGAAACACCTACAAATACATAGCACATGCATATACTTGGAGATAAACATCAGAGGAGCACCTACACATAGATAGCACATGCATATACCTGGAGATATACACTGAAGGAACACCTACACATAGATAGCACCTGCATATACTTGGAGATAAACACTGATGGAACACCTACACATAGATAGCACATGCATATACCTGGAGATAAACACCAAAGGAACACCCACACATAGATAGCACATGCATATACCTGGAGATAAACATTGAAGGAACACCTACACATAGATAGCACATGCATATACCTGGAGATAAACACAGAAGGAACACCTACACATAGATAGCACATGCATATACTTGGAGATAAACACCGAAGGAACACCTACACATAGATAGCACATGCATATACTTGGAGATACGCACCGAAGGAACACCTACACATAGATAGCACATGCATATACTTGGAGATAAACACTGAAAGAACACTTACACATAGATAGCACATGCATATACTTGGAGTTAATCACCGAAGGAACACCTACACATAGATAGCACATGCATATACTTGGAGATACACACCGAAGGAACACCTACACATAGATAGCACATGCTTATACTTGGAGATAAACATCAAAGGAACACCTACACATAGCACATGCATATACTTGGAGATAAACACTGAAGAAACAGCTACACATAGATAGCACATGCATATACCTGGAGATAAACAATGAAAGAACACCTACACATAGATAGCACCTGCATATACTTGGAATTAATCACCAAAGGAACACCTACACATAGATAGCACATGCATATACTTGGAGATAAACACCGAAGGAACACCCACACATATATAGCACATGCATATACTTCATGGTAAACACTGAAGGAACACCTACACATAGATACCGCCTGCATATTCTTGGCGATAAACACTGAAGTACACCTATACATAGATAGCACCTGCATATACTTGGAGATAAACAGCAAAGGAACACCTGCACATAGATAGCACATGCAAACACTTGGAGGTAAACAGTGAAGGAAGACCTACACATAGATAGCATATGCATATACTTGGAGATAAACAATGACGGAACACCTACACATAGATAGCAAATGCATGTACTTGGAGATAAACACAGAGAGAACACCTACAGATAGATAGCACATGCATATACCTGGAGATAAACACTGAAGGAACACCTACACGTAGATAGCACCTGCATATACCTGGAGATAAACACTGAAGGAACACCTACACATAGATAGCACCTGCATGTACTTTCAAGATAATGGTAGAGTACCAAAAAGGCAGTACATACTATTATATATAATTGTGATATCTGCATTTGAACAGAAACGTGCACAATAACTATACAGACTTTGCGTACTTACGGATGCAGCTCATAATGTGCCATTACTGTCTTCATGTTTTACGTACAGCGGAACTTATTTGTTTAAGAATTTTTTTTATTAATTTAACATATAAACATAGAAAGGAAGAAATTCAATATCACATATATATTACACAGCGTTAGAAATATATTAAATTATCAGAGTAATCTACTACATTTATCTTGGTATTTCAGTAGCTACATTTCAAGGCTATCCCTACCACTAAAACTCTTAGTTTGATTTACAGACCTTATTCTGATCAGTTTCTTCTGTTTGACATAGCATTGCTATTAAAGCTAGAGTCTAATTTCCATTTTTTTGGATAAATTATTCTAGTATAAGGAGGCTCAAACACTTTTTGTTGTTTGTCTTTAACAGATAAATAAAGTAGAACGTTCATTAGTATTGCTGATCTAGTTTAAGAACATTTATTCGAATATAATCTGTCTTATTAACTTACTATTATTTCCCAAGCGATGCAGACATCTTACAGAAAGGCCTCACTGAGACCAGCGACTGGCGTGGAAACCATGGCCTTAAGCTTAATGCCAAAAATGCATCGCCATTCCCTTTGGGAAAAACTCAGTTCCCACTAATTACCACATTGATGGTAGCCCACTGAACACTGACGGCATTATAAGAGTTCTGTGGACACAGGTTGACAGCAACCTCTCCTTCGACCACCAAACTGCCACTGTAGTAAGTAAGTCCTTCTATGTGGCACACCTCATTACCAAGGGTTTTGCATCCAGGAAGAAAGAGTTCATCATCTCTCTCTACTCTTCTCTCATTAGACCAATTAAGTATAATGCCCCATTTGGCATGTACCTCACTAAACACCTGCAACAGCTGGAAAGGCCACAAAAGTATCTCATGAAGAGGATTCTAGGCCTTAAACACATGCCCTACATTGACAGACTAAAAATCTCCAACTTTTCTCTGTTTCATATCATCTATTAAGAGGTGATGTCTGCTTGACTTACAAAGCCATGTCTGACCCAGCTCTGTTAGAAATGTTACACCTAAAGAAATCCCAATCCCTCCACACCACACACTCAAGGGACCTCAAATTCATTACCACAATCAACAGAACATGCTGGAAGGACAGGTTCTTAACCCAGAGACTGCCCATGCTCTGAAACAGACTTTCCATACATGTCAAGCAGAGCACCTCACTGGCCCTTTTCAAGAGAAATCTTGATGAGTGGATGGAAAATAGAAAGTTCACCCTGGGTATCACTCCAGTGGCTCTACCTGATAGAGGCACTGAGAACTAATGGCGGCTGGCATGATGCCAGGCACTTCTATGGGCTAGGCTTGTAAAGGCTCCAGGGTCGTTGGCCTAGTACACACCTATGAACCTTAGCAGCCTGTCATTCAACTGGCTTTCCAGAGTGATTTTTTTTCTTTGTACATCTACTTCATCTCTATGATAGTGTTCCCCACAATCTTCTTTAAAGCACGCTGATATTTTTGAACTTGGTAATTTGGAACTCAGACCCAGCTGTGGATCCCCCACCATCATAGGGAACACACTTGTACTAAGCTAACATACATGCTCAAGAGCACTGCATTCAGATACTATTTCATTGTATTCTTAACAGTATAATTAACTTTGTATTGGATCTGCACATCTACTTGTGGTTCATTACACTCAGCTGCTAATGCCAGGTACGACTGCTGCTAAGATCCCTGAATTTTCCTCCCCTGCTAGAATTTGTAGTTTTTTTTCTTCCCTTCTATCAGTTATTTGCCTTGCATTATAAACTCAGCTTACAGTTATAGTCAATACTGCTAACTTAGTCTTATTTCTACTGAATCTAGCAGTTGCAAACTCCTGATTCTTACCTGGATCAGAGCATATGATTGTTGTTCTGTTTACAGTCACATGCAAACTCCCTTCTGCCTAGCCCACTCTATTCGCCCTTTTCTCAGGCTCACTCTGTTTGCCTTCACTACCCCCATCCCCACCCACCCCTGGACTCATTTGAGTTATACTCTATCCTCATTAACTACTCTCCAAACCATTCAATCAACCTTCCAGTCAGATTACAACACCTAATTACGTACCACACCCATCTTATTTCCACTAACATTTAGTCTCAAGCTAGCTTATAATGAAAATTCCTCTCCCCTCACAATCCCAACACCATGTTTCACTTTTACCCAAGTATCTCAAGTTTCATCCTACTTAGTCAACTTGCCTTATACCACAACATAATACACCATTCAAAACCATCCCCTACACTTTCTTATTCCCTTAACCTCTGTAATTCAACCTACTCCTTTTACATCTCTCTGTCACTATACCACCTGCAATTTCCAGCTGTACAAGGTCAAAACTCTCACTCATATCTTCCCCACTGACAAAGTTCTGTTCTAAAGCCTCAACCCACTTCCTCCACATCCTACATTACTTGCAAAACTTCTCCTAGCTGGTGACATTCACTCCAATCCCAGTCCCTCCTCCCCTTCACTGATTCCCAGCATGCACCAAACCCCATCCTTATCTCCACCTAACACATCCTTGTCTCCTCCCTATTGCTCCACCCCAAAAACCTAGACTTGTTCTTACATAACTTACAAAGCCTTCTCAATAAAGCCACAGAACTACACTTGTGGATAGCCCAACACTCTCCTTATATTTTAACCAAAACTGAAACTTGGTTAAAACCCTCATAGCTAATAATGAAATCCTACCCTCCTGGTTACAGCATATTTTGGTTAGATAGAGAGACAAAAAAAGGTGGTGGTGTTGCCGTTCTCCACTCTGATCTTCTCAGTCTCTCCCATTATCATGTTTTCACCCTGCTGAACTAATTGTACTAAACAATCACTTGAATTCCCAAAAATGTTTGCTGTAGCCTCAATTTATATCCCGCCAAGAAACAACATTCCAATCCTAGAAAATATACTGTCATGGCTCTGTGACAACATATCCTATGAAACTACCATTCTGGGAGACATAACAAAAGACTGGTCAAAACTTATGCCAGACTCTCTGCTTTCTATTAGTATTAACCTGCACAGCTTAAAGCAGCTCATTAACTTCCCCACTTGTATTAATAAAAATGTTGGTTCCCAACCCCTGTGTTGCTCTGCTGTACAGAAAACACTGTCAGAATGGACCTTGTACAGGCCTAAAAATCAAACTGCACTTGTTCTTCTTTCATCTTGGAAGCTAAGCAGGGTTACAGCTGGTTAGCACTTGAATGGGAGACCATCTGGGAATGTTAGTTGCTATAGGCTTGAGTGTTTTGAACAGCACAGTGGTGCAGTGGGTTTTTATTGTCACCTTACAGCAAGAGTTTCTCCAGTTCAATTCTTGGCTGGGATGCCTTCTGTGTGGAGTATGCATGCCCTCTCTGTGTTTGTGTGGGTTTCC
>NC_056743.1:334200361-334255852 GCF_019279795.1 Protopterus annectens
TCCACACTGATCACTGTGATTCTTACCAGTGACTGTGTCACTCCCCAAGGTTGCACTCTACTTATGTTACAGTGGTATCTGGTAGCATGTCTTGCTTATGTTTATCATATTACTAGTACTGTTGCTATGATAATGTGAGAGTTTTATGTCATGGTACTGTGAATTACTGATATCTGTTAGTTCTGGTTGCTCTACTCAATTGTTTACTATGGGATCAATTAAATGTTCTACAAATTCTCCAGTTTAGCGCTAATAATCATCATATGTAAGCTGGGAATTGGGCTTTACTCAGTAATGTTTGGCTTGGGATGTGCACGCTAGTTACCGTTAACTGCCTTGCACTGTCTGCTTTACCTGAACAACAGTTGTGCATTTGCACAGTAAATTTCTATGAATACTCTATACCAAAAGTTTCACTGAACCTAAATCCATTTTATTGTCAAAATGATCAGATACATGACTATACATTTATACCTTAAAAGAACTTTGTTCAAATTTTGTCTGAAAAGATGGTACTCTATAGACCCCCTTACAGAATGTTATTACGGCACCCCAAATTTCTTATACAGCATTACAACACCATATGAAATACAAAACAAGTGAGCCAAGGGGCCACTTACCTCTTACCAGTACTCACCCTCAGGCCTTACCTCCCTTTTTAAAGATTGTAAGGGCAGTTATGCCAGGGGTGATTTTTAAATACCGTTCCAGTCATCTATTTCCAATCTGAAGGAAGATATTGTGCTGTACTGTTTGATTTGCATATAGAGGTGAGGAAGGCTTTGTGTAATGCATTTCTCGCCACAAAGAATTATTTGTTAAGCTTTAGAATTTACAGGCAGTACACCCACTTTTAATCCAAACATACAGCAACACATTTTTAATTACTCCAGCAAGACATCTGTGTGCATTATGAAGGGAAAGGGATGAGTCATGATGCCGATTGCGGTGTCACTGAGGACATTGTTTACACAATGTGCTCTAACATTCAAACCAGCACACTTCCTGGAAATGGAACAAACATGCTTTTATCACATGGAAAATCATCAGTCACTGTGGTTTTGAGGAATGTTTGGATTCCATAGTTTAGCTTCACAAATAAATTATTTGGGAACAAACTACATTTCCCTTTCCAATGAGCCGCTGCAGATTACTCATCCTCGTGGAATACCTCCCAGCCAAGCCACAGTGCCACCTTCAAATACACAGCGATCCTGACCTATGACATGCCCAAAATGACATCATTTATCAGATTTAAGACAGTTAACTGTAACTTTATGTTTAAAATGTGTAAGAATTTGTTGTGACTACACTAGATGCAGGTTCACTCAAGATATGGAAATAGTCTGTGCATGTCCAAAAGTCCTGAATCTGTAAACAGCTACGTCCTCATATCATTTATATCATTCATGTCATCTGAAGGACTAAGGCTGACACCCCCACAACGTTTTGGGTGACACACCAGCATTCACCAACACCCGAGTTACCAAAGGAACTGAATGAACAAAAGTACAAGAAATATGTGACCCTGCACTATCTATTACAACTCGGCAACAAAAAAAGTCATGAAATGACGTTAATCAAATCAATGCAACGTGTTCCATATTACTTCAGTTCAACTCAAAATTACTATTAAAAGTCGGTAATTTTTTGGTGCACTGTTTTAAGCCCAATTATCAGCGCATATATTCTTTTCTTTATTGTAAGTCACTGATTTTTCTGTTACTTTTATAATACATTGCAGCACACATGATTGGACTGTATTTTTTTAAATAAATGAATATGTAAAGAATTGTTTATCTGTTTTGGGGGGGGTGACATGGTAGCAGAGTGAAGATAGGCATTTTCCAAATTTTTGACATGATGATCCCAAAAGGTTCATCACTGGACTATGCTCACATCATTTATAACCATATCATGTCTCTAAGAACTATGCTCATGTCATTTATAACCATATCATGCCATCTGAAGGACTATGCTCATGTTGTTTATAACCATATCATCTGAAGGACTATGCTCATGTCATTTATAACCATATCATGTAATCTGAAGGACTATGCTCATGTCGTTTATAACCATATCATGCTGTCTGAAGGAATATGCTCATATTGTTTATAACCATATCATGTCATCTGAAGGACTATGCTCATATTTATAACCATATCATGTTATCTGAAGGAATATGCTCATGTCATTTATAACCATATCATGCTATCTGAAGGACTATGCTCATGTCGTTTATAACCATATCATGCCATCTGAAAGACTATGCTCATGTCATTTATAACCATATCATGCCATCTGAAGGAATATGCTCATGTTCGAATCCAGACCAGTAACGAGTGGTGTGCCTCAGGGCTCTGTCCTGGGCCCCCTCCTGTTTGGCATATACTTCTCAGAAGTACAGGCAAGCACTGAAGGGCTGTGGCTGACCAAGTTTCCAGATGACTGCAAACTGGGTGCTATAATAGAGTCTCCGGCCGACATGGATATCCTCCAGAAGGGCCTTAACGAGACTGATGCATGGTGTCAAAGCCATGGTCTCAAGCTAAATGCTAAAAAATGCATAGTAATCCCCTTTGGAAAAAACAGAGTACCCGCAAACTACCACATAGGAGGTAATCCCCCGAAATCTGAAATAGTAATAAGGGATCTAGGGACCCAAGTAGATAGTCAGCTTTCCTTTGATAACCATGTTGCCAAGGTGGTTAGAAAATCCTTCTATGTGACCCATCTGATCATGAAAGGGTTCGCATCAAGATCTAAGGATGTAATGGTGCCCATCTACTCTTCCCTCATCAGACCCATTATTGAGTACAATACACCAATTGGAATGTACCTGGCTAGACATCTCCAGCAGCTGGATAGACCACAGAGGTACATCACTAAGAGGATTACTGGCCTCAAACAGTTGCCCTATGCAGCATGATTGAAAAAAACTAAGGCTTTTCTCTGTTGCATACCGCCTTCTCAGAGGCGATCTCTGTCTAACATACAGAGCCATGTCCAACACAGAACTGTTGAACATGCTCCATCTTAGCAAAATCAAATCCACTCGAGCTACATGCTCTAGGGATATAAACCTCAGCACAACAATGAATAGAACATGCTGGAGGGATAGATTCCCTTCGCAAAGACTTCCCTTACTATGTAACAGGGTTCCAATCTACATAAGACCGAGCCCCTCACTATCATTCTTCAAGAGGAACCTTGACGAGTGGATGGGTAACAGAAAGTGCACACCAGGGATCATAACAGCAGCTCTACTAGATAGGGGCCAAGGGTACTAGCTGCTAAATCAAGGGCCTAGGGAACTAACCAAAGAGGCGGTGAATACAGCACAATGTGGCTGGGCTAATATATGCCTTTGGGCAGATAGCCCAGTATGAACCTATGAACCTATGTCGTTTATAACCATATCATGTCATCTGAAGGACTACATGCATCACCTGGGTGTGTTTTATGGATTTTAGTTAGATGTATTTAATGCCCACTGCAGCAAATCTGCTACATGTTTATTTTGATTGATTTGTATTTTACATCATATAATATGCATAAGTTTCAGGGAATTTACAACACAGATGACATGGAATTCAGCACAGATTTGCTGTGTGTGCTGCTGATTAAGTCTGCTGACATGACATGATGTCATAAAAGTGCAAGAGGACACATCAGTTACATCTGGTAATAGTAATGTTGAAAGAGAGAGGAAAACATGCATTTATTTTGGCCTGATATATGTAGTGCATGTATCATAATCATCCAAACACGGAGTTACATCTGGTAATAGTAATGTTGAAAGAGAGAGGAAAACATGCATTTTTGGCCTGATATATGTAGTGCATGTATCATAATCATCCAAACACGGAAATGCTATCTTATCCAGTATTGTGTATAGAATCACATCACCACAGATTTGTACCCATTCAAAAAGGCCCTTTATCTAGTATGTTCAGAGTATTGTTCAAAGTTGAGTATTGAACCATAACTGCAGGTGTGATTAATACACAAACATGTATATTCTTGACACAGGAGACTTGTCCTGGGATTAAGAAACAAAAGAAAATTACAGTGATAGAATGACCTTAACCCCAAATACTTCTGCATCACAGTAAGCATTTCTGATTTACAGACTGCTCTCCCATGATGCTTTTCAACTGCCTATGGTGATGATGAGTAGTGCACTTGATAGGGAAGCCGCATGCTAGTGCATTATTCCAAGGGAGGGACTAATGTTAATAAGACATTTGTTCTCCCCAAAAATAACAAAGGCTCTGGTGTTAATAAGCCATTTGTTCTCTCCCAAACATAACAAAGGTTCTGGTGTTAATAAATCATTTGTTCTTTCCTAAAAAAATAACAAAGGCTCTGGTGTTAATAAGCCATTTGTTCTTTCCCAAACATAACAAAGGCTCTGGTGTTAATAAGCCAATTGTTCTTTCCCAAACATAAAGGCTCTGGTGTCAATAACCCATTTGTTCTTTCCCAAACATAACAAAGGTTCTGGTGTTAATAACCCATTTGTTCTCTCCCAAACATAACAAAGGCTCTGGTGTAAATAAACCATTTGTTCTTTCCCAAACATAACAAAGGCTATGGTGTTAATAACCCATTTCTTTCCCAAACATAACAAAGGTTCTGGTGTTAATAACCCATTTGTTCTCTCCCAAACACAACAAAGGCTCTGGTGTAAATAAACCATTTGATGTTAAGTTGTCAATCTCGCCTTCATTCTTGCTGGATGGGTTCGGAGCCAATCCTCGGCTCCGACTCGGCACTTGCTTTAGCTTGAGAACTCCTTTTACCAGCTCGAGGCAACCTTATATCCCATGATGCAAGGCGGAACTACCCCAGATCTCATTTGCCACTTAGCGAAAGAGGTCTCCTTTACCAGCAGAGGTAAGTGAATTTCTTGTTAAAGAAAGAGAAGCTTAGTTAGGGTTTTATTTTCCCCTTTTATTCATAGTATAGTCTGTAGTGAATTACAGCCCACCCTATTCCCTTGTTTTTCAAACTTTTATAACCCTTTTATAACCTTAGTGTAAAGTTTTAGTTAGGCCTAAAACCCCAGTTGTTAATCCCTTCCTGTGTGTTGTGTGTAGGGGATTAATTTTGTGTGTTTGTTGGGGTTTGTGTGTGTTACTTCCTCCTAGGATATGTCTAGGGAAGGCAAGGTCTCAGGCTTCAAGAAGTGTGACTCGTGCTGTCAGAAAATGTCTCTGACAGACGGTCACACTTCTTGTGTTTATTGCCTGGGGCCTTTGCACCTGCAGGACTCCTGTGCTTTGTGTCACTCTTTTAGCCAGAGAGTCCTGCAGGAAAGGAGGAATAAGCTTATCCTCCGTGGCTTACTTAAGCCAGAAGGTTCTCCCTCTAAAGCAGGGTCTGGGAAACCTAAGCCACCGAAGGCTCAGGCTTCAGTATCCAAGCCTCCTCCGGTGGCTCTGGCTGGAACCGATGTATCTACCTTGAAAGTAGTGGGTTCGGTGCCGGCTGGTTCCGATACCTTATCTACTGTAGCCTTGTCGGCTCCGGCTGGAGCCGACACTTTATCCAGCATCGGAGCCGAGAAACCTTCGGCTCCATCTGGAGTTCAGGGGACTTCGGCTCCGATGGCTCCATCCCGAAAGAGATCTTGGTCCCCTTCGTTACTGAGTATCCACTCGGCTCCGGGGTCTCCTCTTTTGTCGGAGCGGAGCCATCGGAGCCGATCTTCGAGATCTCCCAGGCTGTCTGACCACGACTTGGAGAGGGTGGTAAGCAGGCTGTTGAAGTCTCAGGCACTGGCCCAAATGCTCCATAGCCCGTCTCAACAGACTTCCGCTATAGCCTCACCCCTTGAACTTCCTCCTCCGACTCCACTTCAGAGTTCGGAGCCGGAGCTTCTCGGGACAGCGACTGTTTCGGTGCCGGAGCCGATACATCCTTCGGCTCCGTCATCCTCGGCTCCGATCTCCTCCTTGAGACCTTCCTTGGAGGGATCCGGTCGTCGGGTTTCCCTTGTCGGCTCCGAGGGGGCTAGTGGCATCGGACCCTTGTCCGACCCCGCTCTCCCTCTCGGGCTTCAGCTTTCGGAGCCTTCCCTCTCAGTGGAGCCGGGCATTCCTGTTTCCTCAGAGCGGGGATATTCCGGCCTCCCGGGGAGGGGAGCCTCTTTGGTGATGAGGAGTGTCCTGGCCTCTGAACCTGGTCAACGGTCCATCTCTGTAGCTCCTCCCTCATCAGTGCCTGCAGACGCCTCTTGCCAGCCTCTTGCTCTCAGGCCCAGGGATCCATCGCCCCAGGTTTCCCCATTGGGAATTTCCTCCTCTTCCGAAGTTTCTCCTGATCCTGCAGGTGAACCCCCTCGGAAGAGGACGTGTAAGAGGAAACACACAGACTCCCCCGAGTCTACTACATCGGATACCGACTTAGATGAGTCGGAGGGTTCCCCACGATCCCCCTCTGAGGATGTCTCTTTTTCAGACATCCTTGAGCTCCTCAAACAGAGGGGGAATTGGCCAGCCATTGATCCCTCCGAGGATGAGTCGGTATACCTGGAGGCTTTTGGATCCTGACCCTCCACCTCCTGGGTGTCTCCGCCTTTCGACCCACTTATGCAGGTAGTGGCTCGGAAGGCGTGGGCGGCTCCAGATTCTGTGGAACCTGTCCCCAGGAGACCATCCAAATTCATCACGGCCCCTACGGACAAACAGTTCCTTTCCAAAGGTGTCTCTGTGGATGCTATGGTGGTGGCGGCGGCCACTAAGAAGGAACTGGTGGATCCTTCAGTACCTGTCCATCCTCCTAACAAGGATTCTAGGACCATGGACAGGTATGGAAAGCGGATGTTTTCTTCAGCGACCTTTGCTATGCGTTCGCTGAACTACCTTTGTCACTTCACCAGGCTTCAATGAGATATTCTCAAGGAACTGGGTGAAGTAGTCCAGGATCCTTCTGCTGCTGGGGCTCAAGAAAAGATTGCCTCACAGCTTGCAATCCTGAATTCCATATCTAACTCCTCCATGCGGCTCATATCCTATGCGGCCGATGGAGCGAGCAGGGCCGCAGGCACAGGAGTTGCTCTTAGACACCAAGCCTAGATGCGGCTTTCTAATTTTGCGGACCCCTTTAAGGCGTCCTTCACTAATACCCCCTTTGATGCTTTGATGGTTCGGCTTTGTTCGGACCTCAGGTGAAGGATACCTTGACCAGGTGTGAGCAGGATGGTAAAACTCTTTCTGCCATTGGAGTCCAGTTTTCCACTCCTTCTAGACCATATCCCAAGGGTCAGAAGGGGGGGAAGATGTGGTTCCGTAAAGCCCAAGGAGCTACTCCAGACGCACGTGGTCAGTTTACCCCCAGAGGCAGAGGGGGTAACAATAATAGACGCCGCCCTAGAGGCAGGGGGGGTCCTCAGAACCAGGGCAACAGGGAGTCTCTTCCTGAGAAGCCCTTTCAGCATCCCTGAGGTGTTGCCTGACTGTCCACCCTTGGAGGCAGTCAGGGGAAGGATTTCGCTGAAGCCAGTAGCCTGGCAATCCCTATCTCAAGAGATGTGGGTACAGTCGATCATATCCGAGGGTTACAAAATCCCTTCAAAGGTTTCCGCACTCTACAATCCCTTCCAGACATCTCACCCGGTCAATGGGATTTGGCAGAACAGGAGGTTTCAAAGCTCCTAGAAAAAAGAGCCGTCCAGACTGTGCCGGCAGACCAGGTAGGATCCGCGTCTACTGAGATTCTTTTGGTCCCCAAAAGGACGGGAGATTGGAGACCAATATTAGACCTGAGCAATCTAAACAGATTTGTCAAGAAGGCAAGATTCCGGATGGTCACGCTTCAGTCCATTCTGCCCTTTCTGGGCAAGGACAACTGGATGTGCTCTATAGACCTTCAGGATGCATACTATCACATAAAGATTCACAGACGCTCCAGAAGGTTTCTCCGCTTTGCTAGGGACCAGTCATTACCAATTCAGAGCACTGCCCTTTGGCCTCACTTCAGCCCCCAGAGTGTTTACCAAATGCATGGCAGTGGTCACAGCTCATCTGAGACGTCAAGGATTCCAGGTGTTTCCCTACTTGGACGACTGGCTCCTCTCCGCCACCACCAAGTGTCAGCTTCTTCAGTCCAGAGACTACACTCTACAGCTTTGCAGGAGTTTGGGAATTTCAGTAAATTTCGAAAAATCTTCTCTGCTGCCTTGCCAATCTATCACCTTTATAGGCGCAGAATTAAACACCGTCAAAATGTTAGCCAGACTAACAGATCAAAGAATTCTGGACATCCAAAAATTTGTTCGGCTTCTATTGCAAAGCAGCAAGATCAAAGCCAGATTTATACTGAAGGTTCTAGGTCTTATGGCTGCGGCCATTGTTCTTCTACCACTGGCTCGCTTCCACATGCGTCTCCTGCAGTGGATGCTATTCACGCAGTGGTCGTACCACAGTCTCCCGATGAGGCACGAAATCTTGGTCACACAGTCGTGCAGAGCTCATCTGAACTGGTGGATATCTTCCCCTCTTCTTCATCAGGGCCGACCTTTATTCCCCTCCTCCAGTTGCCACAGTCACTACGGATGCCTCTCTGATCGGGTGGGGGGCATTATCAGGGCAGGATGGTCCACGGGACGTGGCAACCCATAGAATACCATCTGCACATAAATGTCCTGGAGATGAGAGCAGTGCTTTTAATGTTGCAAGCCCTCAACGACTTTCTTCTCACGGGGACTATTGCAGTACAAACGGACAACATGTCCGTGGTCTGGTACATCAACAAACAGGGCGGGACCAGGTCCTATCCGTTATGTCGAGAAGCTCTCAGACTTTGGCAATGGGCGATCTCTTCTCAGCGGTTTCTGATAGCAACGCACATCCCCGGCAGGTCCAACCTTTTGGCGGACAGGCTGAGCAGATCCATTCTGATGCCTCATGAGTGGTCTCTCAATCAATCTGTAGTGGATCAGATTTTTCTGAAGTGGGGCACTCCTTGTTGCGATCTTTTTGCTACTCCTCAAAACAACAAGTGCCCCTATTTTTTCACTCTCTTTCCCCTTCCAGGCCAACCTCTGAGAGACTCTCTAACCCAGGATTGGCCCCGGGGACTTCTGTACGCTTTTCCTCCCTTTCCCTTGATTCCACAAGTCATTCAGAAAGCCACCGTTTTGAGAGCCAATTTGATCCTCATTGCCCCATATTGGCCTCGACAAATTTGGTTTCCGTCTCTGCATCATCACCTTCTGGTGCAGCCCTGGCATCTGGACCCAGTTCCGGATCTTTTGATCCACCAGTCGGGTCAGCAGCACCGGGCCATTCATTCTCTCAACCTCACTGCTTGGTTGCTCCACTTCCTTCCCTAGCCAGGCTACCGATGATTTCTGATTCTGTCAGAGACATCTTAGTGTCTTCTTTAAAGTTGTCCACTAGGACTGTTTATGCTAGCAAGTGGCGACGTTTTTCTATTTGGGCAAATTCCAGAAATATTGATCCCTTTACTGCTCCTGTACATTCGGTTTTAGATTTCCTGGCGGAGGTTTTTCATTCAGGATCCTCGTCATCTACAGTCAAAATACAACTGGCTGCTATTTCCAAGTATCATGTTGGCTTGCATGACAATAATATTATGTCTCATAGATTATGCAAGGCCTTTCTGAGAGGAGTTTTTCTCCTAAAACCACCTATAAAGCATCCTCCTCCTCCGCAATGGGATCTAAACTTAATGTTGGCATCCTTGATACTACCTCCCTTCGAACCGTCTGCTTCATGTTCTTTGAAGTTATTGACCTGGAAAACTATATTTTTACTGGCTGTCACTTCTGCAAGAAGGGTTTCCGAGATTCAAGCTCTCTGCATTCGTTCCCCTTATTTGGTTTTTCATAAGGACAGGGTATCATTAAGAACTAACCCTTCCTTTCTCCCCAAAGTCGTATCTCAAACCAACATTAACCAATCTATAGACCTACCAGTCTTTTTCCCAAACTATTCCGACAGAGCTGAACAGAAACTGCAGTTTTTGGATGTCCATCATCAGCTCAGGTACTATTTGCATAGAACTAAACAATTCAGAAAATCGGACCAATTATTTGTCTCCTATGCAGAAAACAGGATAGGTCTTCCAGTTTCTAAAGTGACCTTATCCAGATGGTTGACTTCCACCATTTCCTATGTGTACTCTCTCAGAGGCAAGCAGCTATCTTCTAAGCCAAAAGCACACTCAACCAGGAGTCTATCCACTTCTGCAGCTTTTCAGGATAGACTACCCATTGATACCATTTGTGCAGCAGCTACTTGGGCCACGCCTCATACCTTTGTCTCTCATTACAAATTGGACTTGGCCTCCAGAGACAGGGCCAGTTTTGGTTCCACAGTTCTCAAGAGTCTGTTCCATTGAGCCACCCGGGATACAGGTGCTAGGGACGCGGTCCCATCCAGCAAGAATGAAGGCGAGATTGACAACTTAACATTTAGAAGTTATGTACCTACCATAACGTTCCATGTTAGTTGTCTTCTCTCGCCTTCTTTCTTGTGTCCCTCCCTCCTTCCCCCTGGCCTGGACAGATCTTGAAGAGTTCCTATTAGGTTTTTTCTTCCTGAGCCTTCATATGAGGACTTCTATTAGGAACTTGTGTTCCTAATTATGTTAGGATAGTCTTTAGCAGGGTAGGTTAGCTACCAAACGAGATCTGAGGTAGTTCCGCCTTGCATCATGGGATATAGGGTTGCCTCGAGCTGGTAAAAGGAGTTCTCAAGCTAAAGCAAGTGCCGAGTCGGAGCCGAGGATCGGCTCCGAACCCATCCAGCAAGAAAGAAGGCGAGAGAAGACAACTAACATGGAACGTTATGGTAGGTACATAACTTCTAATTCTTTCCCAAACATAACAAAGGCTATGGTGTTAATAACCCATTTCTTTCCCAAACATAACAAAGGGTCTGGTGTTAATAACCCATTTGTTCTCTCCCAAACATAACAAAGGTTCTGGTGTTTGTTAATAAGCCATTTGTTCTTTCCCAAACATAACAAAGGCTCTGGTGTTAATAACCCATTTGTTCTCTCCCAAACATAACAAAGGGTCTGGTGTTAATAACCCATTTGTTCTCTCCCAAACATAACAAAGGCTCTGGTGTTAAGCCATTTGTTCTTTCCCAAACATAACAAAGGTTATGGTGTTAATAAGCCATTTTTTCTTTCCCAAACATAACAAAGGGTCTGGTGTTAATAAGCCATTTGTTCTTTCCCTAACATAACAAAAGCGCTGGTGTTAATAAGCCATTTGTTCTTTCCCAAACATAACAAAGGCTCTGGTGTCAATAAGCCATTTGTTCTCTCCCAAACATAACAAAGGTTCTGGTGTTAATAAACCATTTGTTCTTTCCCAAACATAACAAAGGCTCTGGTGTTAATAAGCCATTTGTTCTTTCCCAAACATAACAAAGGGTCTGGTGTTAATGACCCATTTGTTCTCTCCCAAACATAACAAAGGCTCTGGTGTTAATAAGCCATTTGTTCTCTCCCAAACATAACAAAGGCTCTGGTATTAATGAACCATTTGTTCTCCCCAAGAATAGCAGAGGCTTTGGACTACCTCAGAAGTAAGATGCAGGGCATCTCTCTGCTGAATTATTTTTCTTCTCTCGGAGGATAAAGTGACGGCATATTCAGCCACTTACTCCTATGGTGATCATACTGAATGTTAAATATAACAAAGCTGAGAATGTGCATGTGTGGTGCATGCATGCATGCATGTGTGTGCATGCACACGTGCATGCGTGTACGTGCACACACACACACACACACACACACGCGCACACACACACACGTACATGCACGCACACATACACATGCACATGTGTGAGTGTGCACATGTGCGTGCGTGTTCATGTGTGTGTGTATGTGTGTGTGTGTGTGTGTGTGTGTGTGTGTGTGTGTGTGTGTGTGTGTGTGTGTGTGTGTGTGTGTACATCTGCAGAGATTAATGCGCATGAATGGTCTTTCTGGGGAAGGTGGTCACACTATGAGAGGTATATAAGGGATGCAGACTCTATGCATGTGCCATTGTTTCCATGAGTGTCAGTGGGTGTGTGGCAGTTTGTTTCTGGATGCTTGAATGGGCATGTGAGAGGAATGCCTGGAAGTGAGGTAGGGCATGTGTGTGTGTGTGTGTGTGTGTGTGTGTGTGTGTGTGTGTGTGTGTGTGTGTGTGTGTGTGTGTGTGTGCACGTGCACATGTTTCCATGAATATAAACTAGTGTGATGGAAGGGCCATACCTCTCAGCTGTACAGATTTTCACAGTATGTCCAAATTTTTGCCTCTTGTGTTTGGTCTGTTCTTCATAAACTTTTAAGTTTTCTGGCAAATCATTGAGAACTGAAGTCACTAAATAATGACAGACATTTGAGTTTCAGATGTTATATCCTTCAGAAAATACATAATTATGCAAAACCTGTTATTCTGGAAACTTTCTAAGTTTATAAAAGCAATATTTAAATTTTGTCCCTATTATTGGGCCATTGTCCTTCCATTCTTCCTGATTTTGTCCAGATTTCTTGCACTGAGAGTTTGAGAGGTATGAGGAGGGCTTCTTTGTGGGTGCTTGAATGTTTTTGTGTGTTGGAATGACTCATTGTGAGTGTGTGTCTGTGTGTGTATGGGGGGCTATGCTACAGTGATGCATGAGTTGATAGGGAGACCACCGATGCTGACAGTGAAGGCTTCATTTGAAAGACACAATAATGAGCTCCTAATCAGGTGCTTTTGTGGAGCTTTACCATCTCTCAGAATAGAAGCTTCTCTACACCATACTAATTTGTCACCCCATATTGATCAAGTAGCATGAGTGGAGAGAATCTTTCTGACTCCCAGGGCTGATTATGTCATATCAAACAGAGGTTCACAATATACATCTCAGGAATTCACAAGATTTGTGCATGGACAAACATTTATTTTTATTTATTTATTAAACATTTGTTTACCGGAAAAGTCCGAATTGAAGCAAGCTAATTTTCAGATGAAGCCCAGGGAGAAACGCTCCAAACATACAACATCGCAAGTCCAATGAGAAAGTGAAGGTGCCATACAAATACTGAGAAATCTGAGGAGAATGAACTGGAGGAAAAGATGTGATGAATGTCATTTTGGGATTAAGGAATAGAGGAATACTCCAGTGCAGGGATTGGGGAATAGAAGAATAATCCAGTGCAGGGATTGGGGAATAGAGGAATAATCCAGTGCAGGGATTGTGGAGTATAGGAATACTCCAGTGCAGGGATTAGGAAATATAGGAATACTCCAGTGCATGGATTAGGGAACAGAGGAATGCTCCAGTGCAGGGATTAGGAAATATAGGAATATTCCAGCGCAGGGGTTGGGGAGTATAGGAATATTCCAGTCCAGGTATTAGGAAATATAGGAATTCTCCAGTGCAGGGATTAGGAAATATAGGAATACTCCAGTGCAGGGATTGGGAAATAGAGGAATACTCCAGTGCAGAGATTGTGGAATAGAGGAATATTCCAGTACAGGGATTGTGGAATAGAGGAATACTCCAGTGCAGTGATTAGGGAGTATAGGAATACTCCAGTGCAGGGATTAGGGAGTATAGGAATACTCTAGTTCAGGGATTGGGGAAAAGAGGAATACTCCAGTGCAGGGATTGGGGAAGAGAGGAATATTCCAGTGCAGGGATTAGGAAATATAGGAATACTCCAGTGCAGGGATTGGGAAATAGAGAAATACTCCAGTGCAGGGATTGGGGAATAGAGGAATACTCCAGTGCAGGGTTTGGGGAGTATAGGAATACTCCAGTGTAGGGATTGAGGAGTATAGGAATACTCCAGTGCAGGGATTAGGAAATATAGGTATACTCCAGTGCAGGGATTTGGGAATAGAGAAATACTCCAGTGCAGGGATTGGAGAATAGAGGAACACTCCACTGCAGGGATTGGGGAGTATAGGAATACTCCAGTGCAAGGATTAGGAAGTATAGGAATACTCCAGTGCAGGGATTTGGGAACAAAGGAATACTCCAGTGCAGGGATTAGGGAACAGATGAATACTCCAGTGCAGGGATTTAATCTCTCACCAGCTCAAAGTAGAAGGTTGAAAAGCACATAACCTACTTCTACTATATTAGCAATGCCCGTGAATCAATATAAAGAAAAGGAAACATTGGAAAGAAACCATGAGAGACAGTTTTACTACCATTACAGGAACTGTAAGACACTATGAAGTTTACTGATTACAGAAAGAATTCAGAAGCCAAGGAGATGACTACATCCTCAATGTAAATTTGTAGCAAATCATTTAAACCAAAATCCAATGGACTTTACAGGAAAGATAACCTGCACAACAGAAAGTGCAGACATTTCTGAAGTCTTACATCAAATAAAGCTAATGTGCTTCAAGATAATCAAGAATTGTTGCATAAATAAAACACGTCCAGTGTGAGTTTAACGCACGTCTAGTGTGAGCTTATTTAAGCTCACATACGCTGGACGTGTGTTAAGCTCACACTAGATGTGCGTTAACACACGTCCAGTGTGAGCTTAACACACGTCCAGTGTGAGCTTCCCCTTATACTTTCAAGATCTGTTAGACTTCAAAAGTAAGCAGACAAATATATGGACAATTCTAGAGCTAAAAATATTGCATGTGTCTGTGTGCTCGTGCAAAATAATTCTTGTCAAGTTTTAATTACTCTTGATAAGGCTGCACTGTGAAACACTAGGATCAGTCTGTAGTGGGAGAATCTTGTGTGAAACACTAGGATCAGTCTGTAGCAGGGAATCTTGTGTGAAACACAAGGATCAGTCTGTAGTGGGGAATCTTGTGTGAAACACTAGGATCAGTCTGTAGTGGGGAATCTTGTGTGAAACACAAGGATCAGTCTGTAGTGGGGAATCTTGTGTGAAACACTAGGATCAGTCTGTAGTGGGGAATCTTGTGTGAAACACAAGGATCAGTCTGTAGTGGGGAATCTTGTGTGAAACACTAGGATCAGTCTGTAGTGGGGAATCTTGTGTGAAACACTAGGTTCAGTCTGTAGTGGGAGAATCATGTGTGAAACACTAGGATCAGTCTGTAGTGGGGGAATCTTGTGGGAAACACAAGGATCAGTCTGTAGTGGGGAATCTTGTGTGAAACACTAGGATCAGTCTGTAGTGGGAGAATCGTGTGCGAAACACTAGGATCAGTCTGTAGTGGGGGAATCTTGTGTGAAACACTAGGATCAGTCTGTAGTGGGGGAATCTTGTGTGAAACACTAGGATCAGTCTGTAGTGGGGGAATCTTGTGTGAAACACTAGGTTCAGTCTGTAGTGGGGAATCTTGTGTGAAACACTAGGATCAGTCTGTAGTGGGGAATCTTGTGTGAAACACTAGGTTCAGTCTGTAGTAGAGGAATCTTGTGTGAAACACTAGGTTCAGTCTGTAGTGGGGAATCTTGTGTGAAACACTAGGATCAGTCTGTAGTGGGGAATGTTGTGTGAAACACTAGGTTCAGTCTGTAGTGGGGAATCTTGTGTGAAACACTAGGATCAGTCTGTAGTGGGGAATCTTGTGTGAAACACTAGGTTCAGTCTGTAGTAGAGGAATCTTGTGTGAAACACTAGGTTCAGTCTGTAGTGGGGGAATCTTGTGTGAAACACTAGGATCAGTCTGTAGTGGGGGAATCTTGTGTGAAACACTAGGATTAGTCTGTAGTGGGGAATCTTGTGTGAAACACTAGGTTCAGTCTGTAGTAGAGGAATCTTGTGTGAAACACTAGGATCAGTCTGTAGTGGGGAATCTTGTGTGAAACACTAGGTTCAGTCTGTAGTAGGAGAATGTTGTGTGAAGCACTAGGATCAGTCTGTAGTAGGGGAATCTTGTGTGAAACACTAGGTTCAGTCTGTAGTAGGGGAATCTTGTGTGAAACACTAGGATCAGTCTGTAGTGGGGAATCTTGTGTGAAACACTAGGTTCAGTCTGTAGTGGGGAATCTTGTGTGAAGCACTAGGATCAGTCTGTAGTAGAGGAATCTTGTGTGAAACACTAGGTTCAGTCTGTAGTGGGGAATCTTGTGTGAAACACTAGGATCAGTCTGTAGTGGGAGAATCGTGTGTGAAACACTAGGGTCAGTCTATACTGGGGAATGTTGAGTGAAACACTAGGATCAGGCTATAGTGGGGAATGTTGTGTGAAACACTAGGATCGGTCTGTGGTGGAGGAATCTTGTGGAACCAGTAATTATAATTCTATTTGTAGACATGCAATGTGGGACTTAGTTGTGGCATGTACCAACCATTACATCCAAGGCAGCGGTAATGTCAACCACCCTTTATATGATAAATGTTACCAGTGGTGGGACTCACACCTCATGCTGCTGGTTCTGCCTTACAGCAAACACTGATGCCAGTGGTGTGGGATTTAAAGGCCATAGCCACTTTATGGGGAAAGCTGAACCCTAGTTGCCAAAGTACAAAACAGTTTCCTCTGGGTAAAGAGACAATTAACCTTTGCAGCTTTATTTAGGGATTTCAAACAGTCTGCAATCCACACTATTCTGTCCAAGGGCAATGGGTAAAGCTTTAACTTCTCTGCTCAGTATTAATGCAATGCATGTGATGTCCAGAATGTCCAGATGCAATTTTATGATTCATGATACATTTGAACACTGTTTATCTGAACATTTTAAACTGAATCCTGAAGCCAGGAGAATAAATTTCACAGGGAACAGAAGACAGGCAGATGATGATATGAGTAATCATAAGGAAGTGAAGTCAGTACTTTTGAAATGTTAGGAGACCTCGTGATAAACAAAGAAGCACTCATTATTTTACCTGAAGACATGAGAGACTGGTTGTGATTGTACCACTGATGAAGACCAGAGGAAAAAGTTTTCCTCTGTCTAGCCATCTGGGCACATCTGTATAAAAAGAGGGTACTTCCTGCTAAGTATGGCTATAAGAGACCTCATGGGAATAGTTGAAATTCTCAAAGCCGATTTACATGCAAAAGGGAAATACTGTCTTTAATGCATATCAAGGTTTTTCAGTAAAGTGTGTAACCAGGCCGGGTGTTGTTGTTCGTCTTTCGGCTTTTCCCAGTTAGGGGTCGCCACAGTGGAACTCCGGTCCACTAATGATTGGCAGTAGATTTTTTTATGGTGCTGAGGTGCCAGCCCGACAGCCAACCTTCAACAAAGGCACACCCATTCACGCATGTCTTTTGAACGCCACTCGACCACGGAGAGGACATACAGACTCCACACTGAAAGTGCTCCAGCTGAGAATCGAATGGGAGAACCTCTTGCTGTGAG
The DNA here is from genome assembly GCF_019279795.1 of Protopterus annectens. NCBI lineage: Eukaryota > Metazoa > Chordata > Ceratodontiformes > Protopteridae > Protopterus > Protopterus annectens. Next base: position 334,217,638 of record NC_056743.1, read on the forward strand.
GTGACAACCCTATCAGTGCACCACCATGGCTTTTATGCCAGGCCGGGTGTATACATTTCAAATACTCAGTAACAGGTTTGGAGAACACAAATCACACAAAGCAGCTAAAAAAATAACAAAATGGTGGTAGTAGTGGTAGGGTATCCTAACACTGCAGCTGAAGAGATTATTATAAAAGTCAGTACTTGTATCCTGCAGGAGACATTGGTTTTAATTAATTTATTTAATTATTTTATTTATTTAACATTTGTTAAGTGGAAAAGTCTGACTTCAAACTTAGTCAATTTTCAGCAGAGGCCTGGGGAAAATGCTCCAGATGCATGTCTTTGTAATGTGCTAGGAAACCGGAGCACTTGGAGGAAACCCACACAAACACAGGGAGAATATGCAGACTCCACACAGAAGGCAGTCCAGCCAAGAATTGAACTGAAGAACCTCTTGCTGTGAGGCAACAATGCTACCACTGCACCATACTGGAAGAAAACTGGAAGAATACTGCACCCCATGTAACTGTTGTTAAATATGCAGGTATTAAAGAGTTTGTTGAGTCTGGGTGATTGAAGGGACATTGTTTCAGATGTCATTGGCTAGAGGTAATTTGGCTTTGGAAGCAGGTAGTAGTGTTTTATAGTATCCCAGCAGATATTCTATTGGATAATAACATTAGTAACACCGTACACAGATATTCTATTGGGTAATAATTTAGTAACAGCGTACACAGATATTGTACTGGATAATAACTTTAGCAGTAGCGTACACACTGTATACATGTGGTTATACACACAAGCATGACATCAACCACATGATAAAGATTGCAAAGAAAATTAAACCTAGCCAATGCCCACATCTCCAACAGAGGCTTGTAATGCAGCCATTCAATAAAAAGAGTTTGTGGTGGAGAAATGCCTGAACTGGAGCCACAGCTGTCAGAAGGAACCATGGGCTTCCTTTGCATGGAGAAGATATGGTTGGTAGCAGTCGGTCTAAATCTGAAACACACAAGGAAAGTACAGGACTTCCAGTAGAAATACATATGGGGAGCCTTCACCACCAGCAACTAGGATGACAGAACCACAGATTTATTAAAGTAGACAAAACTAAACCAAAAAATATTAGTGCTTTTGTCTTAAAATTAACACTTCTTCAGATATGTACAATAGAACAGATACTCGACTTAAAAAGACCAGTAGGTCTCATGATGCAAAAAACACAATGAGCTAAAAAGGAAAGGAGAGGCAAAGCAGATGAATGATAACATTTTATTTATCAAAGGGAAATGTAATTGTCTGTCAAGTGGTGTGGTTTACATTGCAAGATGTGGGTCTTGCTCTGCTTTTTATGTTGGCAAGAAGAGAAAGCTAAAACAATGCATCTACAAGCATTTTTATGACATCAAAAAATGTAAGGAAACTAATGCCCTTTATAGGCACATTGCACTATTTCCAAAGCACAGATTTCACTTTTGGGTCTTGGAGTAGGTGAGACCAGACCCCAAGGGTCGCCCTTGGTCCCTATTGTTGGATGAGAGGGAGCCGTGGTGGCAGATGTTTTTAAATGCATCTGTGCCACTGGGTCTGAATGATGTTATCAGTATTAAGTGCTCTCTAAAAAGGAAAGCATGCGCTAGATAGTGATGTGTTTTGAAATATTCCTGATTAGGCCTGAATATTTGTTTTTTATAACTTTTTAAGAATTATTTAAAGCATTTTTATTTTTACTCTAGTGTTGTTATAATTTGTGTAATTTTATGGTTTGTGCATGTATTCTGTATAGATTTTTTGCTATTACTGCCTGTCACTTTAAATTGCTTTGCCTCTCCTTTCCATATTAACTCATTGTGGTTTTTGAATCATGGGACCTACTGGTCTTTTTAAGCTGAATATTTGTTCTGTTGCATATATCTGAAGAAGTCTTAATTGTAAGATGAAAGTGCTAATATTTTTTGGTTTAGTTGTCTCTACATTAATAAATCTGTGGTTATGTCATCCCAGTTGCCATTGAAGTGTAGTTTGGCTGGTTCTGTTTTTCTATATGGGGAGGCTTACTGAAACAGTTACATCACATCATCTTCTTCTTTTGGCTGCTCCTGTTAGGGGTCACCACAGTGGATCATCTGTTTCCATTTCTTCCTGTCCTCTGCATCCTCCTCTGTCACACCAACCACCTGCATGTCCTCTCTCACCACATCCATAAACCTTATCTTAGGCCTTCCTCTTTTCCGGTTACCTGGCAGCTTCATCCTTAGGCTCTTTTTCCCAATATACTCTGCATCCCTCCTCAGCACATGTCCAAACCAATGTAATCTTATCTCTCTGGCTTTGTCTCTAAACCTTCCAACCTGGGCTGACCCTCTAATATACTTATTCCTAATCCTGTCCACCCTCATCACACCCAGTGCAAATGTTAACATCTTTAACTCTGCCACGTCCAGCTCTGACTCCTGCCTTTTTGTCACTGTCACCGTCTCCAACCCATATAACATAGCTGGTCTCATGACCCAATTGTAGACCTTCCCTTTCACTCTTACTGGTACTCGTCTGTCACAATTCACTCCTGACACACTTCTCCACCCACTCCATCCTGCCTGTACTCGCTTCTTCACCTCTCTTCCACACTCACCATTACTCTGAACTGCTGATCCCAAGTATTTAAACTCATCCACCTTCGCCACCTCTACTCCCTGCATCCTCACCATTCCTCTATCTTCCCTCTCATTCACACACATAAATTCTGTCTTAGTCCTGCTGACCTGTATTCCTCTTCTGTCTAGAGCATATCTCCACCTCTCCAGGGTCTTCTCCACCTATTCCCTTCTCTCACTACAGATCACAATGTCATCTACAAACATCATAGTCCACAGAGACTCCTGTCTGATCTCATCTGTCAACCTGTCCATCACCATTGCAAATATAAAGAGTTCCATCAGGTAATGCTCTCAAACCTCACATCGCAAATATGAGGGATGTAGCCCTATGTCATCCTGATGTTTGAAGACAGTGTGTCATAATACTGGGGAAAGGAATTACTACACAGAGAGAGGAGTGATGGAGAGTATCTAGATGTACAAGTGAAACATAACCAAGAGCCTACAACTGGACATAAATCCAAGATATCCTTTTAGGTGCCACTTCAAAACATGCAGGAGATAAAGCAACACTGCTTTAATGTCCCTGACATATATGGAGTAACCACTTCAGAAGGTAATCATGGATTCTGAGTGGCCTTTTAGTGCCCTGAGCACCTCAGATATGATGTATATCTTAATAGTAGTGCACTATGCTACCAGACACTCTGAAAGGGGTAGTGAATCTCGGTGTTACATTACTAGCAGGGTGGGTTTTCTCTGAGACATTTAAATGACAAGAGGAGCTCATTTTATACAAGACCAGGCAGCACCTACAAATGGTCGGTTGTGATCAGTGTACTCTCCTGGTAAACGCACATAAAATAAACCAGCTGACTTGGTTATGGAAGCATTGCAACACATTCGTCAGTAGGTTTGATGCTGACAACACAACAGTATGCAGAATCCCTGAAGACAAGGATGCAGCGGTGCTGAGCTTCAATCCAATCAATGTCACCATAACCCCAAAACGTGTCAACCTGAGGAAAGCATCTGGCCCTGACAACATCATGGGCAAGGTACTAAGGGAATGTGTGACAGAATTGGCTCCAGTACTCACTGACATCTTCAACACTTCACTCCATCTAGCCAGTGTTCCAAAATGCTTCAAGGAGATGACTATTATTCCTCTACTGAATAAACCACAGCCAACAACTCTGAATGACTACCGACCTGTTGCTTTAACCTCGATGGTAATGAAGCACCTGGAGAGGCTGGTCAAAGATCATATAGCCTCAGTCTTACCTGTGTCACTGGACACACTGCAATTCGCATACAGGACAAACTGCAGTACAGGGGATGCCATCTCACTAGCTCTCCATGAAACACTGACCGATTTAGAAGGCAAAAACTGCTATTCAAGACTGCAGTTCATCGATTTCAGTTCTGCCTTTATCACTGTCATCCCTCAGAATCTGATATCGAAGCTACTTCAACTAGGCATAGACTCTCATTTATGCAATTGGATTCTGAGCTTCCTTACTGAAAGGCCTCACAAGGTTCGTGTGGGAGGCAACAGCTCCAGAAGTATGATCCTGAACACAGGAGTACCACAGGGGTGTGTCTTAAGCACTTTCCTTTTCACTCTGCTGACACATAACTGCATGGCCACACATGAAACAAACAGGATCATCAAATTATAGGCCTGGTCAAAGACGGAGAGGAGGAGGCCTACCGGAACGAGATTGATCAACTACTGGTCTGGTGTGACAGCAACAATCTAGCATTGAATGTCAGCAAGACAAAAGAGTTGATTGCTGATTTTATAAGATCTCAAGTACCACACAAACCTCTAGTGATGAAAGGGATGACAGTGGAAGTCAAGAGTACAAAGTTCTTGGGTCTTCATCTCACTGAGAACTTATCCTGGTCAGTCCATGTATCCAGCACAGTCCAAAAAGTTCAGCAACGCTTGCACTTTCTAAGGAAACTTAGGAAGGCAAAATTACCAAGTTCCATACTTCAGACCTTTTACAGGGGCACCATTGAAAGTGTCCTGACCAACAGCATTGCAGTCTGGTATGGGAGCTATAATAATCAGGATCGGAAGGCTCTCAAGAGAGTTGTAAGGTCAGCCGAAAGAATCATTGGCACCTCCCTTACTCCTCTGGAAGATCTACACAAATGCCAGTGCATCGGCAGGGCCAAAAAGATTTCCAGAGATCCAACACATCCTGCCAATGGTCTGTACACTCGCCTGTCCTCTGGCAGGAGATACAGAAGCCTGCATTGTAAGACCACCAGACTAAAAAAACAGTTTCTTTCTGCTCACCGTTAGACTGCTGAACTCTTGAGAAAAATTAACCATGACGTAATTTACATAACTAGCCTATCAAGGGGCTTATTTTATGGATGTGTAATAACTAAGTGCAATACTAAGGTGGCTCACCTACACACTAAAGCACTGTGAAGTGCAGTATACAAACTGCTATAATTCAGTCTAATCGTAGATATGCTGCTATTGTTTCAATTTTACTTTGACAATATTACCTTCATACTGGTCCTTCTCTTCCTTATCTGCTGTTCTGGGATGGGTGGGGGTCACTGCTGCCCTACTTTACTTACAAATTGCTACTTAAAACATTTCTACTGTGATATTTTCTCTATCTATATGTGCAACTGTTTCCTGCATTGAGAATGAAGCATTGTAATTTCGCTCGGCTACACTGTTGTGTAGTTCTGAATGACAATAATGTTTTCTTTGACTTTGATTGTGGAGTATGGTAGTTAAAAATCTCTACATTACATCTCCAAAGAGGTGATATGGTGGAGAGGTTCAACTATTTATTTATTGCATTTGTTTACCGGGAAAGTCCATTGGGCTTTGGAGAGCCCATTTTCAGTGGAGGCCCGGGGAGAAAAGCTCCACATGCAATTTATACATAATATAGCAGTTGGAGTTACACAGGTATTTAAAAGGCTATACAGTAATAGTAATAGGCATGATTTTAAGTTAAGAAATTACTAATAATAGGCATGAATTTAAGCTAAACACAGTACTAATGAAAGGCAATGATTTTGAGCTAAGTACAGTATAGTGTACATGTGAGAGTTGACACTGTTTTAACAAAAGTAGTTAGGAGAAGGATTGAAGAGGGGAGTATATGTGAAAAACAAGACAGGGAGGAGTAGGTTCATGAGTGGCAGTGGGTAGGTATATATATATATATATATAGAGAGAGAGAGGTTAGGTGGGTAACAGGGGTAGGGAAAAAACAGGGAAGGTTAGAGTGCTGGAGGGTTAGAAAGAGGAGGGTTGCAAGGATGAGAAAGGCTGGAGAAGAAAACAGCAAAGGAGTGGGGATGGGAGTAGCAGTGTCAGGAAAGAGTTATTTTTGGCAAGGGCATAGCCAGCAGGAGGAGAGATGTTGTCTAAGAGACATTTTAAATAGGCTACTGATGGAGGTTATAGTGGTAGGGAGGGAGCTCCAGAGTTTGGAAGCAGTAATGGAGTAGAGCATTTGGCCAGCTGTCAGTTGAGGTTTGCCTACTTTGAGTAGAGTTTATTCTCTGATCTAAGGGGTCTGTTGGGTTGGTCTAATGTCAGCAGAGAGGAGAGTGAGGGAAATGCTGTGGGTTTGCAAATTAATTTATGTGCAATTGTAAGGTGTAGGAAGTTGAGATAAAGTGGTACTTCTAGCCAGTGTAGTTGCTGTAAAGAGGAGCAGTGATGTGTTGAGGTTCTAGCATTTGTTGCAAATCTGGCCATCTTATTATAACATGAATCTAAATTGGTTTTGAGGGATGTGTGGATATTTGTAAGGATAGGGGTGCCATATAGCAGGGATGGAAGTAGAAAGGCTGAAGCTAGTGCCTTTTTTGCACTAAGGTTGAGGTAATAGTTATGCCTATAGAGGGTGCCTAGTTTTTGGTGTGTTTTTCTGATATTTTTGAGAATATGGAGGTCAGATGTGAGGTTTTCATCAATGATGACTCCTAACAGTTTGGTGTTGGAGACAGTTTTGATGGTGGGATTATTCTGGGAGCAGATAGAAAATACAGTGTTATTTAGGGGGGTAGTTTTTTTGGGAGTGAATAGAATCAATTTTGTCTTGCTTGGGTTGAGAGCAAGGTGGTTGTTTGACATCCAGTTTTCTGTGGATGCAAAGGTCTGTTGGGTTAGTAGTTGTAGCTCAGAAGGGGATTTTGCAGTGCAGATGATTGTAGAATCATCTGCATATTGGATCATGGTGCTGTGAATGAGAGAGCTATGGAAGTCATTTATAAATATGTTGAACAACAGGGGGCCCAGGATCGAACCTTAGGGTACACCTGTTGAGAAAGTCAGAACAGGATTGCTGCCACTTTGTTGAATGGAATCTGTCGGTGAGAAAGCTTGAGAACCAGTTTAGGGTTGTAGGGGAGACACCTAGGTTGTTGAGTTTAAGGAGGAGGAGGGGATGAGATATGGTGTTGAAGGCTTTTAAAAGGTCCAGAAAAGAGTGGAGACAATTTGATTGGTATTACGTGATTGATTTACAGTATCTATAAAGGAAATGAGAGCTGTGTTTGTGCTATGGCCTGGTCTGAAACCGTGTTGGGTTGGGGAGAGAAGGTGGTTATTAACTAAGTTGTTAAGGAGTTGGGTATGCACACATTTCTCTAATATTTTTGAAATGGGAGAGAGGATAGCGATGGGTCAGAAGTTTGAGATATCAGAATTTTTGCCGCCTTTATGGAGAGGAAGAATGTATGCTTTTTCCAGATATGTGGAACATAAGATTCTTGAATGGATCTATTAACAAGTATACTGATAGGGTATGTGATGGAGCTTGCGGATTAGTTTTAGGAATTCAGAGGGTAGGTTATCAGGACTGTTGGTGCAAGGTTTTAGTTTCAGAAGGAGTTTCATTATGGTGCAAGTGGGAACAGGAGAGAGTGAGAATTTAGGTAGAGAAGGGGACCTAAATTGGTGGGTGGTTGTTTCGGTGGGTTAGTGTTAGTAGGAGGAACGGTGGTGGTCAACTTAGCTATAGTTTCAATGAAGTATGAGTTAAAGAGAGAGGATATATCAGAGGGTGTTTTATCAGGGTATGGGCAAGGATTGGTATTTGAGCTGGAGTGAATTAGGGAATTGATTGCTCCCCAGAATTTTTGAGGATTTAGTCTGTGCTGGACCTGAAGTTTGTGGAAATATTCTTTTTTGTTTAAAGTGACTTGTTTTTTGGCCTGATTACGTAGTTGTTTATATAGTATTAGGTCTGCTAGCTTCTTATGCTTTTGCCAGGCTTTCCAGGTCTTGTCTCTAGAAGACATGATTTGCTTGGTGTTTTTTGTAAGCCATGCAGCGTGGTTAGACTTGACTCTTTTTATTCTGGAAGGGGCTACCTTGTCTAGGATGTTCATAAAAGTAGAACTGAAGGATTCTACTGCCTCATCTAGGGGGATGGTTCTTAAAGGTGCCCAGTTAGTTTGTTGTAAAATTTAATTTAGAATTTCTGGTGAGAAGATGGCTAGGTCTCTGGTTTGTTTTAGTTGGTGGTTAATTATAGGTAAGGCAGTTTTACATATGGTAAAGGCTGGTAAGTGGTCACTAATGCTATTTGGTAAGGTTCCAGAGAAGGAGATATTTTTGGGGTCAGATACTAGGATCCAATCTAAGACCGAGCCTTGTTTTTTTTTGCTATTAGGCCTTGTAATATCAGTGATTAGTTGGGTGTGATTATACAAGTTGATGTTAGTTTGGGAGTTATTGTTAGTGATATCTGACCAATTAATGTTAACATCCCCTAGGATGATTGTTTAATTTTGAATGGTTTTGCATGACCAGGCAAGAATTTCTTCAAGTATCAGAATGTTGTTACCTGGGGGAATGTACAAAACTATGATACAGATGGATTTGTAGTTATTTAGCTTTAGGAAGGAGACTAAAAGTTCTGCTGTGGAGAATTGTGGAATAGTTTTGTTGAAAGGAACTATGGTGTAGGTACTTGGGTATATTAGAGCTATGCCTCCACCTTTTTTATGTGGCCTGTAGAGTCTATGGCAAGCATAGTTTGGGGGTAGAAATTCAGTGTTGTTGATATATGGTTTAAGACAGGTCTCAGTAACGGCAGTAAATTCAGGCCTGTTTTGATTTAACCATGCATGGAAATGGAGGAGTTTGTTTTTGATGCTTTGTAGATTGATGGTGTTGAAAGTCATGGACTTTTTGGTATGGGGTTGGTTGTAAGGGGTAGATTGTGGGCCTGGATTTGGGTGTATGTTGCCACATTTTATTAAGTTATAGTGGAAGGTGTGTTGTGAGGAGAGAAGTTGTTTTTTGGTTTTGAGATAACAGATTAGTTTGGGGGCAGGGTATTGGTGATTAAGTAGAGCCAGGAGTTTTACTCTAGCATGTAGAGTTATGTCCAAGGTGTATAGGGTAGACCCTATTGAAGAATAGCTTGGGAGAGATTGTGAATGTGTGGATGTTGTGAGTGTTGGTTTGAAAGGTATGTGAGTAGTATAAATGGATGTGAGGTGGAAAAATAGATAGAGCTGCAGAGAGATAGTAAGGATAAAGATGTTAGAGTGTAGAGGCATTGTGTAACAATGGTATAGATGAGATAGAAGAGAGATTAGGGATGAGGAAGGTATAGAAGGGGAGATGGGTGGAGTTGGGTGATGTTGCTGGAGGTTTTGAATGAATGGGTAGAGTTTAGCAGGGAGGAGTTGGGATGGGTAATTGGAGGTAGTGATTGATGGAGGGTGGGGTTTGGTTAGGTATAAGTAAAATGAGTCTAGGGGTGGGTGGAAATGGGGGTAGGGTAAGGAAGCGGAGTGAGCCTGAGCATAGCGAGGGCGAATGGAGCAGGTTAGGCCGAGAATGGTATGGTCACGATTGTACAAAAATTATCTCTAAGCTTTGAAACTAAGCAGGGCTGAGAGATTTCTTTTGATCATTTGCAGTACTTTTGGCTGTATTTTGGCCTTTGCTGGAGTTAAAAAGAAACTGAGTAAATTAAATAGGGAAGGGCTGGCAGAATGCGAGCCGGTAAGCTGTGCTTGCCACTATGCATCTAAGTGAAACATATGAGTTAAAAAGGTTGTGTAAAGTTAAATACAATTGATGCTGTACATTTGGATGCATACACTTTGAAATACAGCTGGAATCAAGTTATAAGCAGGGCTTTCTTTCTTCTTAGGGGAAAAAAATTAGCGTGGCATTGGTCAGGTAGGGCTGCATCTTCAGACTTGGGAGGAGACCCAGATAGGGTGGAGATAAACTGTAATCAAAGAGAAGAGAGTAAAAAGATATTGTAAAATTATAGAATTGCTGAAGGTATTTAGGGAAAAAAATAAAACACTTCAAATGGAAGGTAAGTGGAGAGGTAAGCAGGAGAGTCCGGTATAGTATGCAGTTTAAAACTATTCTACTATCAAGACAGTCAACAGCTGCAGAAAATAACAGCAAATGCAAACAATAAAATGCTTAACAGTGCCAGGTACATAAAACAATATCTAGCAATGCTGCATAACATCGAAAAATAGGCATGGAAGATGGAGGTACTAAAACATGATTACCCATGACAGGTACATACTACTGTATGCCTTCTGCTAGCCAGAGCAAGTAGATAAATGTAAATGAGGTTCTATCATTATATAAAACGGATGGATTTTGGACAAAAACCCAGATAATTTGTAAGTGCAAGGTTCTACCGTTTGTAGAACAACAGGAATGCAGTTGGGAAAAAACAAAGCAAATTGTAGGAAGAGAAGCAGTCTCGCTGAGCAGCATAGGTTAATGAAGTGAACGTTAGCAAGGCTGCAGCAACAGGGTCCGTTTAGTGGGTTTAACAAAGCTATCTTTATTTGAATACTACTACAGATTGTCCCAGGCTTGGAGGGTGCAAATGACAGCATTTAAATGTAGTGTTATGCTGTCTGGAGGGGGGCAAACAGCATTAGTCACAGACTGAAACCAGAGGCAGTTCACCCGCTAATGATCCAATATCATTAGGGCCCTAGAGGCTGTGCGTATGCCTTTACAAAGTCTAGGTAATCTTATTAGCAGATATTTTGCTTGAGAACAATCAGGGAACATAAGGCAAAACAGCATTTAAAGCACAGTATTAAATTGTCTAGAGGGAGCAATACAAGAATATAATCACTGATATAAACAGACAGTTTCCTTGCTGATGTTCTGATTCAGTAGAGCACTAGGGGCAGTGCGACGGAATTTAAAAATGACTAAGCTACCTAATCAGCTAAGTAATGTTTGTAAAAACAGTTTATACTCCGTGTAGCAAAGAACAAAAGGCGACAGACAATATATCACAAAGTAACATCCTGTGTAGACGTAGAGTATAACAATGTAAAATAAATAGAGTAAAACAACTTACGTGGACCGCACAGCTTTATTGGTCGCCTGGGGTGTCTTATCAGTAGAAAGGAAAGGGAATAGATATTTAAAAATGGCGCCGAACGCCAACACCATAGATGTAGCTTATGGCAGAAACCTATTGGATGGGGGGGCGGGGACCTGAATAGGCCGAGAAAGGTATGGTCCCAATTGTACAAAAAATATCTCTAAGCTTTAAAACTAAGCAGGGCTGAGAGATTTCTTTTGATTATTTGCCGTACTTTTGGCTGTATTTTGGCCTTTGCTGGAGTTAAAAAAAAACTGAGGAAATTAAATAGGGGAGGGCTGGCAGAATGCGAGCTGGTAAGCTGTGCTTGCCACTACTCATCTAAGTGGAACATATGAGTTAAAAAAGGTTGTATAAAGTTAAATACAACTGATGCTGTACATGTGGGTAAATACACTTTGAAATACAGCTGGAATCAAGTTATAAGCAGGGCTTTCTTTCCTTCTTAGAGGAAACAAATTTGCATGGCATTGGTCAGCTAGGGCTGTGTCTTCAGACTTGGGGGAGACCGGGATAGGGTGGAGATAAAGTGGACCACACAGCTTTATCGGTCGCCTAGGGTGTCTTATCAGTAGAAGGGAAATCTTCAAAAAAAAATACTAAAAGCATTTGTAGGTCATTTCAAGCAGGAGTGAAACAAGTAACTGCCCCATCTCTTCTACACATACAGGGGTAACCCTAATAATCCACTAACTTCCACATTTAGATTTAATGTAAGGTGACAAAGTAAGAGGACCCTTCATTTAACTCACAACAAGCTTGAAGTGGAGTGCAATTCCCATCAGGATCTGCTGTATGATATGCCTTAAATGTCAGTTCTAAGTTTAGGGGGCTCATGGCATTAATGGGAAAGCACCTGCCCAGCAGAGAATCAGCAGTGAATGCTGGTATGACTGGAAAACAATGGTTTAGAATTTGCAATCCAGACAAAAGATAAATATACACATTTCTGTTCAGCAAAATACGTTAAAGGGAGCATGGGAAGATCCTTTCATGGCAGTGTTACTAAAATATTAAGTGACAGCATGTATGCTGTAGGCAGTGTTAATAACATATTAAGTGACACCATGTATGCTGTGGGCAGTGTTAATAACATATTAAGTGACACCATGTATGTTGTGGGCATTGTTAAAAACATATTAAGTGACACCATGAATGCTGTGGGCAGTGTTAATAACATATTAAGTAACACCATGTATGTTGTGGGCAGTGTTAAGAACATATTAAGTGACACCATGTATGCTGTGGGCAATGTTAACATATTAATTGACACCATGTATGCTGTGGACAGTGTTAACATACTAAGTGACACCATGTATGCTGTGGGCAGTGTTAATAACATATTAAGTAACACCATGTATGCTGTGGGCAGTGTTAACATACTAAGTGGCACCATGCATGTTGTGGGCAGTGTTAATAACATATTAAGTGACACCATGTCTGCTGTGGGCAGTGTGAATAACATATTAAGTGACACCATGTCTGCTGTGGGCAGTGTTAACATACTAAGTGGCACCATGCATGTTGTGGGCAGTGTTAATAACATATTAAGTGACACCATGTCTGCTGTGGGCAGTGTGAATAACATATTAAGTGACACCATGTCTGCTGTGGGCAGTGTTAAGAACATAGTAAGTGACACCATGTATGCTGTGGGCAATGGTAACATATTAATTGACACCATGTATGCTGTAGGCAGTGTTAATAACATATTAAGTAACACCATGTATGCTGTAGGCAGTGTTAATAACATATTAAGTAACACCATGTATGCTGTGGGCAGTGTTAACATACTAAGTGGCACCATGCATGTTGTGGGCAATGTTAATAACATATTAAGTGACACCATGTCTGCTGTGGGCAGTGTGAATAACATATTAAGTGACACCATGTCTGCTGTGGGCAGTGTTAACATACTAAGTGGCACCATGCATGTTGTGGGCAGTGTTAATAACATATTAATTGACACCATGTATGCTGTAGGCAGTGTGAATAACATATTGAGTGACACCATGTCTGCTGTGGGCAGTGTTAAGAACATAGTAAGTGACACCATGTATGCTGTGGGCAATGGTAACATATTAATTGACTCCATGTATGCTGTAGGCAGTGTTAATAACATATTAAGTAACACCATGTATGCTGTGGGCAGTGTTAATAACGTATTAAGTGACACTATGTATGCTGTGGGCAGTGTTAATAACATATTAAGGGACACCATGTATGCTGTGGGCAGTGTTAACTTACTAAGTGGCACCATGCATGTTGTGGGCAGTGTTAATAACATATTAAGTGACACCATGTCTGCTGTGGGCAGTGTTAAGAACATATTAAGTGACACCATGTATGCTGTGGGCAGTGTTAATAAAGTATTAAGTGACACTATGTATGTTGTGGGCAGTGTTAATAACATATTAAGTGACACCATGTATGTTGTGGGCAGTGTTAGTAACATATTAAGTAGCACCATGAATGCTGTGGCCAGTGTTAATAACATATTAAGTAACAACATGTATGCTGTGGGCAGTGTTAAGTGACACCATGTATGCTGTGGTCGGTGTTAATAACATATTAACTGATGCCATGTCTGCTGTGGGCAGTGTTCATAACATATTAAGTGACACCGTGTATCCTGTTGGTAGTGTTAACAAAATATTAAGTGACACCATGTATGCTGTGGGCAGTGTTAATAACATATTAAGTGACACCATGTATGCTGTGGGCAGTGTTAATAATATATTAAGTGACACCATGTATGCTGTGGGCAGTGTTAACTGACACCATGTATGCTGTGGGCGGTGTTAAAAACATATTAACTGACACCATGTCTGCTGGTGGCAGTGTTACTAACATATTAAGTGACACCATGTATGCTCTGGACAGTGTTAACATATTAAGTAAGACCATATATGCTGTGGGCAGTTTTAATAACATTAACTGACATCGTGTATGCTGTGAGCAGTTTTAATAACATATTAAGTGACACCATGTATGCTGTGGGCAGTGTTAATGAAATATTAAGCGATACAATGTCTGCTGTGGGCAGTGTTAATTAAATATTAAGTGATACAATGTCTGCTGTGGGCCGTGTTAATAAAATATTAAGTGATACCATGCCTGCTGTGGGCAGTGCTAATAACATATTAAGTGACAGCATGTATGCTGTGGGCAGTGTTAATAAATTATTAAGTGATACCATGTGTGATGTGGGCAGTGTTAATAAAATATTAAGTGACACCATGTCTGTTGTGGGAGGTGTTAACAACATATTAAGTGACATAATGTATGCTGTGGGCAGTGTTAATAACATATTGTATGCTGTGGGAAGTGTTAATAACATATTAAGTGATACCATGTTAGCTGTGGATAGTGTTAATAACAAATTAACACCTTCTATGCTGTGGGCAGTGTTAATAACATATTAAGTGATATCATGTCTACTGTGGGCAGTGTTAATAACATATTAAGTGATACCATGTATGCTGTGGGCAGTGTTAATAACATATTAAGGGACAATATGTATGCTGTGGGTAGTGTTAATAAAATATTAAGTGACACCATGTCTGCTCTGGGCAGTGTTAATAAAATATTAAGTGCCACCATGTCTGCTGTGGGCAGTCTTAACATATTATGTGACACCATGTATGCTGTGGGCAGTGTTAACATATTAAGTGACACCATGTTTGCTGTGGGCAGGGTTAATAAAACATTATGTGACACCATGTCTGTTGTGGGCAGTGTTAACAACATATTAAGTAACACCATGTATGCTGTGGGCAGTGTTAATAACATATTAAGTGACACCATTTATGCTGTGGGCAGTGTTAATAACATATTAAGTGATACCATGTCTGCTGTGGGCGGTGTTAATAAAATATTAAGTGACACCATGTAGGCTATGGGCAGTGTTAAGTGACACCATGTATGTTGTGGGCAGTGTTAATAACATATTGACACCACGTCTGCTGTGGGTGGTGTTAATAAAATATTAAGTGATACCATGTCTGCTGTGGGCAGTGTTAACATATTAAGTGACAGCATGTATGCTGTGGGTGGTGTTAATAACATATTAAGTGACACCATGCATGCTGTGGGCAGTGTTAAGTGACACCATGTCTGCTGTGGGCGGTGTTAACATATTAAGTGACACCATGCATCCTGTGGGCAGTGTTAATATTAAGATACGCCATGTATGCTGTGGGCAGTGTTAATAAAATATTGTGACACCATGTCTGGTGTGGGCAGTGTTAACATATTAAGTGACACCATGCATGCTGTGGGCAGTGTTAATAACATACTAAGTGACACCATGTCTGCTGTGGGCAGTGTTAATAAAATATTAAGTGACACCATGTATGCTTTGGGCAATGTTAATAACATATTAAGTGACATCATGTATGCTGTGGGCAGTGTTAACATATTAAGTGACGCCATGCATGCTGTGGGCAGTGTTAATAACATATTAAGTGACACCAAGTATGCTGTGGGCAGTATTAATAACATATTAAGTGACACCATGCATGCTGTGGACAGTGTTAATAACATATTAAGTGACACCAAGTATGCTGTGGGCAGTGTTAATAACACATTAAGTGACACCATGTATGCTGTGGGCAGTGTTAACATATTAAGTGACACCATGTATGCCGTGGGCAGTGTTAATAACATATTAAGTGACATCATTTATGCTGTGGGCAGTGTTAATAACATATTAAGTGATACCATGTCTGCTGTGGGGCAGTGTTTATAAAATATTAAGTGACACCATGTATGCTGTGGGCAGTGTTAACATATTAAGTGACACCATGCATGCTATGTGCAGTGTTAATAGCAAATTAAGTGACACCATGTCTGCTGTGGGCAGTGTTAATAACATATTAAGTCACACCATGTATGCTGTGGATAGTGTTAATAACATGTTAAGTGACACCATGTATGTTATGGGCAGTGTTAATAACATATTAAGTGACACCATGTATGCTGTGGGCAGTGTTAACATATTAAGTGACACCATGTATGCTGTGGACAGTGTTAATAACATATTAAGTGACACCACGTATGCTGTGGGCAGTGTTAATAACATATTAAGTGACACCATGTATGCTGTGGGCAGTGTTAATACAATATTAAGTGACACCATGTATGCTGTGGGCAGTGTTAGCAACATATTAACTGACACCATGTCTGCTGTGGGCAGTGGTAATAACATATTCAAGTGAAACCATGTATTCGGTGGGCAGTGTTAATAACATATAGTGACTTCATGTATGCTGTAGGCAGTGTTAAGAACATATTAAGTGACACCATGTATGGTGTGGGCAGTTTTAATAAAATATTAATTGACACCATGTCTGCTGTGGGCAGTGTTAATAAAATATTAAGTGACACCATTTATGCTGTGGGCAGTGTTAATAACATATTAAGTGGCACAATGTATGCTGTGGGCTGTGTTAAGTGACACCATGTCTGGTGTGGGCAGTGTTTAGTGGCAGCATGTCTGCTGTGGGTGGTGTTAGTGACACCATGTATGCTGTGAAGCTGCTCGGCAGTATGCAAAAGCACACCTTATATCATGGCAAAAGAATAAAATTCTGCCACGAAAGAGGTACTTTGGTACCTCGTAAATGCAGTGGGGAACTGAAGGAGGCAGATGGGGATCTGGAAGTAGATTTGAGTGAGACAACAAACTGAGAAAAAAAATTACTCTAAGCCATATAGGTCAGACCGGTATTTCTTTTAATTAAGATTAGCACTTTCATCTTGAAGCAATGTAAAACTTTATAAGATAAAGTAGAATTTATCCCACATCCTTAAATAAGAAGAAAAAGAACAACAAAAAATCACATGACCAATTCTATTGAATGTCGCATGATTTTTCCCTTCAAAAATTCACGACTAATGATTCTAAAAAAAAAAAAAAATCACATGATTACCAACATCAGGCTAATTAAACAACCAAGTATTCATAACATATATGTGTGCATAAATATTATAAAAACATGTCCCGAACCATGTTATACCCCAGAAATTTAAAAAAAAACGATCTATTACAATAAAAAAGCTCTCTGCTTATCTGATCAATGATTTTAACTTCAACAGTGGGACTAAGAGGGATTCATTTAGCCCTGGGCAATTGTCAGCTTCCCAGAACTGCCATAATAGTTTCTTGTTTAGATGTTATACAGTCTTCTTTTAAATGTTTTATTTTCAATTTCTCATGCAAGCATTTTACTGCTTGCATATTTACATAGAAAATAAATGTTTTAATATACTTATTTCTAGTAAAGAATGCTGCTATTAAACTCTGAATGTTTGCGGGTGATGGATTATTTATTATTTAATGGCTTGGTGCATTCTTCAAGAACCCACAACCGTGTGACATTTGTCTGACAAGGGTGTTTGCTCAGAGCTTATGGCTATAATTTGAACATTTAATGCTTTGCTTGGGTTAAGAGTAAACAGAGATGTTTTGTTACTTTTGACTAACTGGAGGCTATGTACTTTAAAACTTGGGAACAAGGGAGACTGTGCTGGAGGGTCACCCTTTTACCTACACCCCAGCCCCCAGTCTGAGGTGTGCACACACACACACACACACATGCAAAGTTGTTCTTATAAGTTTTAATTATTGTTGGTAAGGTTGTACTGGGCTCAGCCTAAGGTGAGTGAAATTATGAGGAGCCAGTTATCATACCTCTAATCTGTAGCTGGGAAATGTGAACCTTATTGGATGTGGCACACATTGGATACAATAAAGGCAACAATGCACCTTTACTGTGCACTTGTAAGGCCAACTGCCCTTTGTGTGTTTACCAGTGGTGGAAGTCAAACTCAGATGGCTGATTCCATGTCACATCAGGTATTTACTGTAGTAGTCTCTGCTTGTCACAAAGTACTTGATAGTAGCAGGTAGAAATATACCCATGTTTGTGACAGGTTTAATAACATGAAAGCAAAAGCACACACCTTATGTTTGTAATCTTACAAGAAACCTACAATGCAATTTCAAGGGCAGCTAAAGAGTTCAGCTGCATTATGGTATATGCAGTTAGGAACTTGCTGACTATCGGACTAAAAACTCTGCATAGTGTTTCCAGAACAGTGTGTGAATTTGTAACAGACCTCTTCAATATTTAAGCTACTTTCATTTGTTCACAATATGCTCCACTTTCCCAGTGTACTCACACTGTGGGCTAATTATTAGGAATTGAACAGAAATAAATGGCTCTAATCTCATCAGCGTCTCAGCCTTTCAACATATTTTTAACTCCATTTCATGGTCTGCAGTTCCAGAATACTCTGTAGGGCACTATGGCAACATGAAGTAAAGCCTGATGGGAGATGAAAAGCTTACCAGGCAATTTAAATTCAGGGGCATTGTGCACATCATTCAGTAAACTCCATGACATTTTATTCACTATTTTTCAGCAGTGGTTACATCCTGATACACACCTTCCTGCCGGGATTTGCATTTTGTCTCTTTGCTGTAAGAAGAGAGTTTATATATGGTCTCTCCATACATTGGCAAAATGGTTTTAACAACAGATAAAAAGGTAATTCTGGCTAATGATTACATTTCTGCATGATGGTCTTTTAGCAGATTTTTGTTGTTCTGGGAAATAATGTAGCTTCCTGTATCATGACTCCTGTCACTATAAGCGTTCACAGAATGTTTACCAGGCAGAGCATCGCTGTGGTCATACTCTGCTTCTCCTTCAGATTCCTTAAAAGAATACGTGCTGTGTGTAGTGTGAGCTGTAGGAAATCATAGGTTCATAGGTAGGTACTAGGCTATCGGCCCAAGGGCCTACATAAGCCTAGCCAGCAAGGTACCATAGCTTACCCCACCCAAGAAAGTTATTTTCCTGTGCCACTGTCCAGCAGAGACACAGAAGTGATCACTGGGATGTATTTCCTATTTCCCATCCACTCATCAAGATTTTTCTTGAAGAGTGCTAATGAAGAACTTTGCTTGACATAGATGGGTAGCCTGTTCCAGAGTATGGAAAGTCTCTGGTACAGGAATCTATCCATCCAGCGTGTCCTGTTTATTGTAGTGCCAATGTTTAGGTCCCTAGAGTGTGTAGCTCAGAGGGATTGGGATTTCTTTAGGTGTAACTTGTCCAACAGCTCTGGGTTTGACATAGCTTTATATGTTAGGCAGAGATCATCTCGGAGTAGGCGATATGCTATGGAGTAAAGCTGGAATTTTTTGAGGCAGTCAGTGTAGGGCATTTGTTTGAGGCCAGTAATCCTCTTTGTGAGGTACTTCTGTGGCCTTTCCAGCTCCTGCAGATGTCTTGTGAGGTACATTCCAAAAGGGGCGTTGTACTCTATAGTGGGTCTAATGAGTGTCGAGTAGAGGGGAACAATGACCTCTTTTTTCCTGGATGAGAACCCTTTTATGATGAGGTGCCATGTAGAAGGACTTCCTGACCACTGTAGCAATGTGACTATCAAAGGAAAGACTACTGTCCACCTGGGTCCCAAGGTCTCTTATCACATATTCAGTGTTAAGTAGATTGCTGCCTATGTGGTAGTTCATGGGTACAGAGTTTTTACCAAAGGGGATGACACTGCACTTTTTGGCATTGAGCTTGAGGCCATGGCTCTGACACCAGGCATCTGTCTCAGCGAGGCCCTTCTGTAGGATGTCCACATCATTTGGGGACTTGATTATGGCTCCTAGTTTGCAGTCATCTGCAAACTTCATTACCCAGAGGCCTTCTGTGTTAGATCATCCAATGCTCATCACAGTCTCAAAGCATTAGATTCAAGCAGCGAACCAAGATGATCCCTGACCTGCCCAAAACAAAGAAAGAGCAAGAAGTTCATAAATATCTTTATATAAGAGGCAGGACACCCCACCCTAAAGCACAAGATATCAAACCATGGCATATATGATTCCCATATCCTTCCACCCAGCTTTCAGTAATAATGTCTGTCTTCAGAAAATGTATTTCCAGCTAAGAAAACTACATTTTTTGGTTATTTATGTTTTCTGACTGATGGCTGCTTTCATGCTGACACATTTTAGGAGAGGTAACATACCTATACAATACACAGTGCAATGCACTGTTTCTGAATTGGAATCCGAACTTGCCCAAGGCACATTGACATAAGAAATGTACAGGGAAACACTTGTCTTTGGCTTAGATTATTCCTGATAACTTCTCTTTGTTGATGTCACAGTGTCAACAAAGCTTTCAGCAGTAATCACACAGTTAAGTGGATAATTTTTATGTGAAAATTATTTCCCCCCTGTGTGCCTTTTAATGAGAATGAATGCAATATATTTTTCTTCTTCAAACTGTAGAGAAGAATATGGAAGAAAAACATGAAAAATTAAATAATAAACCAAATTCATAGGAGAGACAAACGTCTTTGTTATGTTTGATTAATGTAAAATATGTCTGTTTTAAGTGCCAAGTGCCACCTTTAAATAATTTTCCACCATTTTTGACAGACTTTCCAAACCTCTTGTAGCTAACTGGTAGGGTGACCCAGATCCCATTCCTGCAGACCCACATGACATGCATTTTCAGAGTGAGTCCCTAGTGATTCTGTTGTAAGAATGCTCCCTGCTGGAAAAGCTAAATGAATACCAAATCCACTGCAATTTCTGAGAAACTGAGTTTGCTGCTGGTTAAGACAGCTACATGAAATCTGCAGAAGATGGCAGTGTTACCTCATGAAAGAAGCTTCCCTTGCACATTTCACTAGAGAGATGCGGGCACAGGATTTCATACTCGCATCAGCTTTGTCCTTGCATACTAACTGCAGTAAACATGCATATCTTACTGTGTTATATAGGTCATGCACAGAATTAAACATGTTGGTCTTTCATGTTAGAAATATAACTGAAAACCTGTCCAGCACCCTTGATTCAGTAATAAACCACCATCTCATAATCATGTGCCAAAAATGCTCTCCAAAATCTTTTGCAATAAAGTACAGTTTTCAAGGAACAATCACATTAATGCTACTGAAAATAAATCAAATTAATGCCTAAGAAAGATTACACAACTGATTTATCCTAAAAGCTAGAATTTGTCTGGAAAATTGGGTTCTGCACATTGCAAACCACTCTGAAATGAAAATTCTCTGATCTAAATGCTTAAATGAAACTTGATAAATTATACTGTTGCCATTACATACATTTATGAATCTGAGTACATAATCCTATCTGCTACTATGCCAAGTTTTTCATTTTTCTTTTTCTTTAACAAGCAGAAAACACTTTTTCAAACACCTGTTCTCCTATGTAATCTGAAGAGTTAGCAGAAGTACTGACTTGAGGCTTAAGCAATGCACAAGGAAATTAGTCATTTACTTCCATGCTTGAAATGTTCTTATGGCAAAACAGCTCATTGATGATGTTCACTTCAGAAATACTTGACATTAAAGTGCAGTGCCCTGTTGGGTATTAGTTTTAAATCGGTCACTTATTCCCCACTAACATCCAGCAACATTTCTTTAGTCATTAGGGTTGCACAGAAGACTGGGCTTAGCTAAGCAGGATGAAAAAGCATTGTCACAAAAAACTCACTTGTTTAATAGTGCAAGGATCGGGGAGGACAAAATGGTTCCTCACACACACAGTAACTGTCAGGTCAGCTGCTTCTGCAGCAGGTGGTCAAGTCAGACGTTTGGTCTGTAATGAAAAGATTTACAATGTCCTATGAAAGCCTGATTTTACGAAAGGATTTCTGTGTGCGAGAGAAATTTTGTCACCAGCAGGAAACCCTTGGTAGATTAGTTAGGATGCTTCTCTAGGGGTCAGAAGAAATTGCACCCATTTAATTAGTGTGGTCTTTGGGACACATCTCATCCAATGTGTGTTTATATGTGTGTTTGTGGTCTGCAGAACATTCATCTTCACTCACGTTTAGATAGAAGTCTGCTGTCTGACCAAGAGTACGTTACAGGCATTCAACCAGCTACAATACCAGTATAACATTTTATGTAAACTGTCTTGTTTAAGTTGAGTCATGTGCTGTATATTCACCAGGGAAGCTTGATGGGAGGGTAAGAAGGATAAAGATATCCCTCCATGAATAACATTTCTGTTACCTCTCACTTATGTGATGCTCAAACTGACACATTTATAACAGAAATCGTTTTTACGTAAAAACGTAGTGTTTTAACGTAAAATGTACTTCATCAATTCCCCATTTCTGCAGCAGTTGTTGTCGTATCTTGGAAAAGTCAACAATCACCTACTGGAATCAAACTCATTACAGGTAAAGCAACACAAACTGACTTGAGGCTGGTGACAGGCTTGTGCCTTTTTAAGGACACACTATGATTTAAACAAACAGTAGGATGAGGCTTCGTGTGCCTCTCAGCTGTCCCTGATTTTGTCTCATTACTTTGGTCTGTTTTGTATTAGGAAATGAATGTTTGAGAAAACGCAGCGGATTATTTCCTAAATAATGACAATCATAAGTAACAGCTGGGTACTTCTCTTATATCATTAGAAGTGTGGTAATTCAGATTCTCGTGTTTTTTTAATCAATACTGATATTTTACAAAAATATCCCTGATGTGGGGCCTCTATTCCAAGTGTGGAAGTAAGAAGCCAATACTTTTCAGGTTGCATGTTTTTACTGCAGCAGAATTATCCTGCCTTTCTATGTCATATCTCACTGGATGAACAAGAGCTACGTCCATTATTAGAGTCTGTATATTCATTATTACTGTTTGATTGGAGTCTGGTTTTCATTTGAAGGATTACTGATCACCTGGTTATACCTGCATCATAAAAAGATTATGTATATTAAGCCACCTGTCTCATGTGGTCTGTGACTCTAGAGCAGAAAATAAATGAAACCTGACTTGGACTTCAAGGTAGTTAAATACACGAGTATGACTGTACACCAATCGGACACACATATAAATAGATATATATGCATATATATGTATATATATATATATATATATATATATATATATATATATATATATATATATATATATATGCCAGACAGGTTCTCTCTCACAATCCTTGACTGTGTAAGGCAAGACACAAGGATTTATTTGTGCTTCTTTAAGCAAACTCTTGACATGCCATTACTAGATGCATTCTTCAAATATTGTCCCACAGAATGACACATCCCTATGGCATGTGATTCTCCCTGGTACTGTATTACCTACACCTCGGTGGTTTAGAGGCATCACTCTTCTACTCTGAAGTCTGTGTGTATTCATTTGACATTTACACTCTAAGCATTCAAATTCTTGTCTCAGGACATAACTTCATAACAGACAAAATTCAAAGGTCAGAGGCTGGTAGAACCCAAGTTAAATGCATCACTTTGGTTGTTAGTACTGAATGAGGGATCATCTGCAGAATTAACAGCACCCTGATAACATTTAGGGGTTGATTTGGGGTTATTTTATTCGCTGGAATGGAAAGACTATTCATGGCTATCAGGAAATGTTCCTCAGATAACACATTGCATGGTTTATTGCTTATGATGTGAATACATGAGGGCTGAAATTAAACAGGAACCAAACTATGGCCAACACCATATAGTTTGCTAAAGATTCCCAATGCATTTTCATTTAGTGAGGGTAAACAGCTGACCTATAAGCCTAGCCAGAATGTGTTGGCTTTCGCCACCCTTTTAAATTAGTTTCCTGGGCCTCTGTCTAGCAGGGCCACTGAAGCGATCCCAGGGGTAAATTTACAATTTCCCATCCACTCGTCAAGATTCCCAGCGAGGGGCTCTGCCTAACATAAACTGGGATTCTGTTCCAGAGTGAGGGAAGTCTCTGGGACAGGAATCTATCCCTCCAGCACATCCTGTTTATTGTTGTGCTGAGGTTTAATTCATTGGATCGTGTGGCTCTAAGAGATTTGGCCTTCTTGAGGTGGAGCATGTCCATTAATTCTGAGTTGGACATGGCCTTATACATCAGGCATAGATCACCTCTGAGCAGGTGGTAAGCAACTGAGTAGTGCTGGAGTTTCTTTAGTCGAGCTGCATAGGGCATCTCTTTGAGGCCCATGATCCTCTTGGTGAGGTACTTCTGTGGTCTTTCCAGCTGTTGCATGTGTCAAGTAAGGTACATACCAAATGGGGCATTGTACTCTATTATGGGCCTAATGAGTGATGAGTAGAAGGACACAATGACCTCACTTGATCTAGAGGTGAACCCTTTTGTGATTAGGTGGGCTACATAGAAGGATTTTCTAACCACTTTGGCAATGTGATTATCAAAGGAGAGGTTGCTATCTACCTGGGTCCCCAGGTCCCTAATTAAATTTTCCGTACCTAGTGGATTACCACCTATGTGGTAATTCGTGGGCACTGTGTTTTTTCCAAAGGGGATGACTATGCATTTTTTGGCATTCAGCTTGAGGCCATGGTTTTGACACCAGGTATCTGTCTCTGTAAGACCCTTCTGGAGGATGTCTGTGTTAGCTGGAGAGTCGATTATGGCCCCCAGTTTGCAGTCATCTGCGAACTTGGTCAGCCATAGTCCTCCCATGCTTGCCTGTACCCCAGAGAAGTATATACCGAACAGGAAGGGTCCCAGGACCGAGCCCTGTGGGATGCTACTTGTGACTGGTTTAGAGTTGGACATGGCACCTGCAACTCTGACCATGTGTGTTCTATCCATGAGCCAGTTGGCCACCCATCTAGTGACATAGGGGTTAATGTTCAAGCTGGTAAGCTTGTCTATGATGCCAGAGTGGGGAATAGTGTTGAAGGCCTTAGCGAGGTCCAGGTAGGCTGTGTGGACTACCTTCCCTTCATCTATGGCCTTGGCAACTGTTTCAAAGAAGTCAACTAGGTTTAGGAGGCAGGATCTGCCTTTAACAAAGCTGAATTGGGTAGGGTCCAGTGTCTGGAGGTTCCCAATGTCTCTGTTTATGAGTTCCATGATAATTCGCTCCATAGCTTTGCAGACCAGGCTGGTCAGGCTTTTAGGGTGATAGTTCCCAGGTTCTGTTGTGGCACCACCTTTGGGGAGCGGGATGACTATTGCTGTATGCCGTTCTTTGGGTACATAGCCTGTGGTAAGGCTGAGTCTGAACAGTGATTTTAGGGGAGGGTTTAGTTCCTTTTGGAGCTCGTGTAAGATGCAGCCTGGGACACCATCCGGTCCCATTGATGCTGTGTTCATAGCTTTGGAGAGGGCTGTTTTTACCTGCATGTCCATGATGTCTGGGGCTCTGCATTCTTCTAGGATGGACATAGGCCCTTTTGGGGGTGAGGGGGAGGTAACGTTTGCACTGAACTTGTCCGCCAGGATGTTGGCAATGTCAGTTGGTTCAGTGTATTTTTTGCCATTTTGCACTAGCTCAGAGCATATCTGAGAGTTGCCACCTAAATTTGTGATATAGCTAAAGAAGGCTTTGTGGTTATCTTTAGAGTACTTGGCAATTTTTCTTTCGAAACTGGCCTTGGATGATTTTATGAGCGATCGTAGTTTCTTGCTAATATTGGTCAGTGATGCCTTTCCTTTTTGGGATTTTGCTCTATCATGTAATAGTTTCCTCCTTCTGTTGTATAGTTTATTTATGGCCAGGGACCACCAGACTGGTTTCCTCTTTTTGAAGGAGTGCGTCTTGGTTTTTCTTGGAATGGCTCGATCCATGCATCCCTGTAGATGCTCATAGAATGCACTTGTAAAGGATTCTGCGGATTGGATAGCATTATCCTTTAGCAAGGGGGCTTTGAAACTTTCCACTTTGGTCTTGTGAAGTTTGCTTTTGAAAAGTTTTTCACAGTGGTTTCCTTGACTGGGGGTGGGGTCGGGATGTGGATGTCCATTGTGATTATTTTATGATCTGATCTTACCAGTGAGGGGTTTACCTCTGGTGTGGAACACTGATCCCCCATGTTGGTGATGATCAGGTCCAGTATGTTGTCACCTCTAGTGGGCATGGTGACCAGCTGTTCCAGGGCGTTTGAGTTTATAAACTCTAGGAAGTGTTGGGCAAAGGAGTTTGTACTTGAGTAATTCTCCCAGTCAATGTTTAGGTAGTTGAAATCTCCTAATATCATGGTGTTTGGTAGGACCTTTATATTTTTCAGTGATCTCAAGAATGCTGAGTGAGGGTCCTGAGATAAAGTAGGTGATCTGTAGCAGGCTACAATCTGAAAAGCAACTTTGCCCACTGTTAGTTGCACATGGATGGTCTCTGAGGCCTCGTGCTGTGCTACTAACCTGGAGGTGTGGGTATCCTTTATGAAAATGGATACACCCCCTCCTTTTGTATTTCGGTCCGGGTTTTGGGGCCGAAAGTTATGGTATGAGTTGTAGCCTGGTAGTGCTGGGGTGCTCTCTGGAGCTTTGAACCAGGTTTCTGTTACCGCACAGATATCAATTTGCTCCATCCTAAGAAGTGCCTCGAGTGCATGTATTTTGAGGTTTAGACTTCAGGCATTGAGTAGCATTACCCTCAGTTTTTGTTTTTCGTGTTGTTTATGGAGCCGGGTTTGTCTTTTGAACCTTGCCTAAAAAAGACACTATGGGGGTGGCAAGAGCCTTGGCCAGTATTCGAAAGCATAAGGGCAACAGGTGCAAGCCATCTCTGGCGAAGCAGTGTGGCTTGTCGAGCATGTCGTCCCAGGCTGACGGACACTGGATCCCCTTTGAATGACACCAACAGCTTAGTCAATTGTTAAAACTGATAATTCTTTCCTCGTACTGTGGCATCATTCTTGGTGAGGGCAAGATGCTACTCAGGGTCAGGGTCATACTGGCCTGGGCTACATGATCAGAGAGCTCCTCTATGTCTCTTTTCATGTAGTCCAGGGAGGTATGTCTCAGGTCATTCACACCAACATGTACAATGACAGAGTCATATTTGTACCTGTTTTGGAGTGACCTGAGTGCCTGTGTTATGTGGCAGATCCTGGCACCCGACAGGCAGCTCACAGTAACCTTCTCCTGGTTCAGTCTATTGAGTGGGACGTCAGTGTGCCTGACAACAGAGTCACCTATTACTAGTGTATTTGGTGTGTTGTTGTGCCTTATAGGCTGTGGTTGCTTGGCACACTGACTTTGTGAAGTATGTGATACGTGGTTTTTGTTTGAGGGTGGAAGTTGCTTGGATGTCTGCTTTGGAGGTCTCTGCTGCTTGGGCAGATTTTTATTTAGAGCCTCTGAGTATGTTTTTGAGTATTTGTGTGTGTTGTTTGCTGGTGCATGCATGACTGTTTTATGTGAGACTGGAAGTGTGGTGCAAGTGTTTCCCTTCTCCTCCTGACTGGCTGTTCCAGCCTTGGGTTGAGAGAGCCTGGCCTCCAGTTTGGCTGTATAGTTGCATCTCTCACATAAATTTGTGTTTGTTGGAAGGAGGAGAGGGTTGTCTGTGTACATGAGGCAATTGTAACATTGTCTCAAGATTCCCAGATTCACCAGCTGGATTGGAGAGTATACCTAAAACTGCCCTTTGGACATGCCTGTATGGATAACTGAGCTGTTTACTGATTTCCCGGTAGGGACAAAATAGGGAGCCTTGAACAATAGTAAAGAGGGAGGTGTTGTGTTAGCATTTATTAGTGCTTACTGAGAGCTTGGAGCAAGTGCTTGGCTGTAAAAGAGAAGTTAGAGTGCTTAGTTTGAGAGTTAGACTAGTTCTAAGGGAAAAATTGAAGAGAAGACTTTGTGGAGCCTGGAATAGTTTAACCCTAGCTAACCGGCGCTGTGCAGTGCGCAAAACCTCGCAAATGCCGGTTTTAAGGCAGGGAGATGAAAGAGTTAGGAATTAGCCCAAAACGGCCAATAAACAACAAGTTGCTGGGCTGTGACCCCTCCTCCAGGGACAGATAGGCTGGTCAAAGCTCGCCACTCTCACTGGTGAACAGAGAAACTTCCTCCGATCTAAGTAAGGATATGGGAAACACAGGAACGTATACCACAGTCCTGATTTCAGCAAAACCTGAAAACTGGAATGGACTAGCTTAGAAAAGGCAGGAAACAAGAATATTTTTTTTCTTTTTTGGCATCTACTTTAATTTTCTGGAGATAATTTCAATTTAAGCAGTTTTAGCTATATGCATTTATTTATAAATTTCTTCCAAAGCTGGAAGAGTCCTTGGGAAAATGTAAGAACACACTGATTATGTCATCCTCATGCATAAAATTGAAATGATTTAAAGCTGAAATGCAACACCACACTGACAATGAGTGCCCTAGTTAAAAGTTTTAAGAAAATCATTGGTCAGATATTAGCAGATCTTTATATTGTTCCTGAAGGATAGAACTTGGAGGTATCAAGTACTTCTCTTTGGCCTGGGGACAATTAATCTGTAATGGAAGTCACAACCCTTTTTAAGAATGGTTTACTTAATTCAGCTAATCATGCCAGAGAAATTACACACAAGGTAAATTTTAGCTAGACACATTTAATCAAACACAGGGAAACCATTAAAACGTGCTCTTTTCAAAGACTGGCTGGGCTTCAGTTGTATTAATTCTACTCAGAGTATAGTACATGCATTTAGTTTAAGTGCATTTGGTCATAGTATCTAAGAGGAGAACTTTTGGAACAAGAATTACAAGGCATTTACCCAAACTGTATTCATTCATGTATTTGTTACCAGGGCAGAAGCTAACTAAATGTTATTGTACATTGTGTTCACCAAAAATGTAAGAAACAAAATCAATAGCACACAAAGGATTACAAAACACACAGCTAAAACCCAGTCCTAGGTTTATAGTGAAACAGAAGTTATGAGTAATTTCCATACAAATTATAGATGCATTAATAATAACATACTACAAGACAATATGTTTGAGTCCAGACAAGATAACCAGCCACAACCTAGAAAATGTTCTTACCTGAAGTGCTGTAACGTAAAGTTAATTATACTGCTTAGAAAAGGAATTCCAACTGCATGAAGCTGAAGAAGTCTAAAATGTAAGGAGAAAAATCAGTTCTAAGATTGAATTGCTTATTTTAATGAACTATTTTTTATTCATTCTAGATACTGTATCTCCACAACACATTTTATAGATGAAAGCTTTAAAGGAAAGGCTGTCCTTTACTTAAAAACAAGATGCCAGAGCTACAACAGTTCTGCTGAAGCTGGAATCAGAATTTGCTTTCAGTCAAACCTTAAGAAGGGCTGGCAGATCTGGTGTTTTCTTCAAAGTGACCACATGCTTTTATTTTGGTATTAAATTTACAAGCAGCATTACACCTTTGTATATATATAAAAAAAATCACTCTCAAAAGGGTGCCATTACCTCACCAATTTGTAACTAGAATGCTGTCTCTGAAGAAAATGTATTTTGCACGAGGGGTGATGCAGTCTATGTTTTAATACAGTCTGGAAAAAGTTGTTTTACAAACAATAATTATATTCACTTTCACAAAATATTCTTCAGATTTATCACAAATCTTATCATCCTTAAGAGATATTGTAACAAAAAAGGAAAACAAATGCCTTTAATATGATGTGCTAAGGGCCTCGCAGGGCCTTTAATGTGATCTGCTAAGGGCCTCGCAGGGCCTTTAATATGATCTGCTAAGGGCCTCGCAGGGCCTTTAATATGATGGGCTAAGGGCCTTGCAGGGCCTTTAATATGATGTGCTAAGAGCCTTGCAGGTCCTTTAATATGATGTGCTAAGGGCCTCGCAGGGCCTTTAATATGATGTGCTAAGGGCCTCGCAGGGCCTTTAATATGATCTGCTAAGGGCCTCGCAGGGCCTTTAATATGATCTGCTAAGGGCCTTGCAGGGCCTTTAATATGATGTGCTAAGGGCCTCGCAGGGCCTTTAATTTGATGTGCTAAGAGCCTCTCAGGGCCTTTAATATGATGTGCTAAGGGCCTCTCAGGGCCTTTAATATGATGTGCTAAGGGCCTCACAGGGCCTTTAATATGATCTGTTAAGGGCCTCGCAGGTAATAATGGCATCGGCCTCCATCCTCTTCATTACTCTCTTTGTCTGTCAATCATTTGTTTCATTAGACAGTCTGTCTTAGTCACAACTCTGCCAAACACACCTTATTAGCTCCACATTCACTTCTCTCTGGCTATTTGCATATTGACTTATTTATTGCCTTCTTTTGACTGAAGTGGAACCCCCTCCCCCCACTCTGCTACAGCCCCTTATTCTTAGGTTCATAGGTGTTTACTAGGCTAACGACCACAGGGGCCTTTTTAACTCCACCCCCCACTCTGTTAGAGCCCCTTATTCTTAGCTTCATAGGTGTTTACTAGGCTAACGACCACAGGGGCCTTTTTAATGCCCTCTCCCCACTCTGCTGCAGCCTCTTATTCTTAGGTTCATAAGTGTTTACCAGGCTAACGACCACAGGGGCCTTTTTAACTCCTCCCCCCACTCTGCTACAGCCCCTTGCTCATAGGTGTTTACTAGGCTAACGACCACAGGGGCTTTTTTAACCCCCTCCTCCCACTCTGCTACAGCCCCTTATTCTTAGGTTCATAGGTGTTTACTAGGCTAACAGCAGGGACCTTTTTAATCCCCTCCCCCCCACTTTGCTACAGACCCTTATTCTTAGGTTCATAGGTGTTTACTAGGCTAACGACCACAGGAGCCTTTTTAATCCCCTCCCCCCACTCTGTTGCAGCCCCTTATTCTTAGCTTCATAGGTGGTTACTAGGCTAACGACCACAGGGGCCTTTTTAATCCCTTCCCCCCATTATGCTACAGCCCCTTATTCTTAGGTTCATAGGTTTTTACGAGGCTAACAACCATAGGGGCCTTTTTAACCCCCTCCCCCACTCTGCTACAGCCCCCTATTCTTAAGTTCATAGGTGTTTACTAGGATAATGACCACAAGGGCCTTTTTAAGCCTAGCCATGCATCCCAAATCTCTGACAAGTTCTGATACCCTTGATAAGTGTAAGCATGGGCCTGTGAGATGAACCATTTACAGGTTACCTCTGTCCATTAGACACATACATGCCAAACCAGGGATGAATTTCCATTTTCTCATCCAATTGTCCAAGTTGCACTTGAATTGGGTCAGGGAGGAGCTCTGCTTTACATGGATGGGGAGCTTGTTCCATAGATGGGGTAGTCTCTGGGATACATACCGATCTCTCCAGCAGGTCCTATTTATATAACAAGCAAGGTTTACATCTTTAGAAGGGGTAATTCTGGTGCTGTTTGCTTTGTGGTTATGCAGGAGGTCCATCAGAGTGGGGTCTGACAATGCCCTGTATGCCAAGCATAGATCTCCCCTCAAAAGCTTGTAGGAGAGTGAATACAGGGATAGGGCCTTCAGGTGATTTGCATAGGACATATTACTTATGCCCTGTATTCTCTTAGTGATGAACCTCTGTGGATGTTCCAATTGTTGGATATGCCTGGTTAGGTACATACCAAAGAGAACATTGTACTCAATAATAGGTCTGATGAATGCTGAATACAGTGGAACAGTGACTTCCTTGGACTTAGATGCCATACCTTTTTTTATAAATTGAGCAACATAGAAATGGGGTAAACTGCTCCAGCAAACATTTATATTACAAATTCAACCTGAAGAAGATGATGAACACAAAAAGTAGGTACTTTGTAATATAAAGGAGATTAAACTGTTTGAGTAAAACTGTGTATAAAGCACATTAATACAATATTCAGGCTTAAATGATTAAGAATACACATGGGAGTGGAACAATGTGACAGCGTAGTGTAATCTCTCAAAGCCCTGATTGACACGTGTGTGTGTGTGTTTAGCCCATGCACTTTACAAAATCACCTTATTTCTGTTCCTTTCCTCACGTCATTATCCTTTCATCCTCACATTTCTCCACCCTCCTTTGACATGTTTAATGGGTTCATTTCTGCAGAGATCCACGATCACTTTCCCTTACTGTGCCTTAATGTCTAGGGTACTTACGTTTATAATGTCTAGGGTACTTACGTTTATAATGTCTAGGGTACTTATGTTTATAATGTCTAGGGTACTTATGTTTATAATGTCTAGGGTACTTACGTTTATAATGTCTAGGGTACTTACGTTTATAATGTCTAGGGTACTTACATTTATAATGTCTAGGGTACTTACATTTATAATGTCTAGGGTACTTACATTTATAATGCCTAGGGTACTTACATTTATAATGTCTAGGGTACTTACATTTATAATGCCTAGGGTACTTACATTTATAATGTCTAGGGTACTTACATTTATAATGTCTAGGGTACTTACGTTTATAATGTCTAGGGTACTTACATTTATAATGTCTAGGGTACTTACGTTTATAATGTCTACATTTATAATGTCTAGGGTACTTACGTTTATAATGTCTAGGATACTTACGTTTATAATGTCTAGGGTACTTACATTTATAATGTCTAGGGTACTTACATTTATAATGTCTAGGGTACTTACATTTATAATGTCTAGGGTACTTACGTTTATAATGTCTAGTGTACTTACGTTTATAATGTCTAGGGTACTTACATTTATAATGTCTAGGGTAATTACTTGATTGGGTTCATCACACTACATTAAAAGTCTCTTTTCAGGAAAGACCTGAGGTGATATTTGTACTACAAGGGAAATGTTGCCAGGGTATCAGAAAACTTCAACTACTCTTGGTAGTCTGGGAAGACTATGTGTAAAGAACAAGGCAGGAAACCACTGGATAAACACTTTATATAAGTAAAGCTTTCGGATACAATCCTTTCTCAATACAAAACAATGCATAGAACCAGCTCTTTATATATAGGTCCAAATATATCACATGACATGCAGCCAAAATCACATGATATGTCATCCAAATCACAAAAACATTTTAAAGAAACATTTTAAAAAAAACTTTTTTTAAAAAACTTAATACAAAAACTTGAAATACTTTAATAAAACTTTAAAAAAAATATATATTTAGATAAAACTTCAGGCTAAGAGAGATTAGCTCTACTTAATTTAACTAAAATAGGTTTGAGACTGACATGGCTATTCAAGCCTGGTTTTGAATCACTCATAAGTCTCAAGATCCATTCATATTCTTTAATTTCTAAGTGATTATTTAGGTCCCCTCCCCTAGGTGTAGGTGTAACGTGATCAATAATTCTAAACCTAAAAAAATGCTGCTGACCAAATTCCTCTATAGGTTTGAATAGTGCATTCCTGTCATAGCATCTCCTAATTTCTGACTTATGTTCAGTCATCCTGTCCTTAAGCCTGCGGGTGGTTTTGCCTACATAGAAAGCATTACATGCCTGGCAGGTAGCCAAGTAAACCACATGGGTAGTAATACATGTACCTGCTACTCTAAAACTAAATGTCCTACCATTGATAGGATGCACAACTTTATGTGTTACACATCCTGACTTACTGTTTCCTGCCCAGCCACAGAGGCAGCCAAGATGAACAGGGAGAACATATGTCTGATTCAGCTTTTGATGAAATGAAGTTACTGAAGATGTAGTTGAAATAGTAGAAAGTTTCTTCTGATGATGTGGGTGCAGAAAAACAGTGAGATTGGAGGAAAATGAGATTGTAGCTGTAACAGTGATGGATTCAGAGGAGATTGGTTGAAGGAAATATAGCTCTCTCTGAAAACTGCACAATTACAACCCTCCAATGGGGGGGGGGGATGATTATTTGGAAGACATGGTAAACCAAAGAAAGCCAGAAAGTGGAGCAGCAATTTTATGGAGCAACATAATGGAAAAAATAGAATAAGAAAAAGAAGAAGAGACAGAAGTCCCAGAGACAAAAATGTATGTACAAAGCATTGGAGAAGTAACAAAGAAGAAATAAAAGAAGCAAAAAAGAAGTAAACAGTCCATGTGAGCAGGAAAAAAGAAGACAGTTTGGACAGCTATGAGGTTTGGACTCTGTCATAGCACCTCTAGGTGTCAAAGCAAAAGAGGTAAGAGCATTTATTTTAATTAATAAAGAGACTTTTCTGACTTGATATTTTGGGACTGAGCAGGCCATGGAAAATTTTGGGGTGCATATGAACAAAAGAAAAATATTTATCCATGGTCAGAATATAGGGTGCAAACATTTTACAGACAAAGAAAAGAATAATAATGCAGTTTAGAACTGAAGTTGAAGTAAAAGAATTGAAAGAACATTTGTTAACTATATGTAAAGAAGTAATGGACACTGCAAAAAGACACATGATGAAAGGGGACTGGGATGGGAATGTGGAATAATACCGAACATGGAAAATAATGTGATGCACACACCTACTATTAATGTTCACGGTAAAATGGGTGTTGTGAAATACAGGGGTCAACCAAAGATTTATTTCTGTGGAAAAATGATCATTTAATCAATGAATGCGATATAAAATATGTTATTTACTTGGTAAAATAGGGCATAATGCAAAGAAATGTGATTGAAAGTGCAAAAATGTGGCAATACTGGTCATTCATGGCTGGAATGTGAAATGAGTGTGCCAGAAAATGAAGTCATACAGGAGAAAGAGATAGAAGAATGTGTTATACAAGAAAATGT
This sequence comes from Protopterus annectens, assembly GCF_019279795.1. Lineage (NCBI taxonomy): Eukaryota > Metazoa > Chordata > Ceratodontiformes > Protopteridae > Protopterus > Protopterus annectens. The sequence goes on from NC_056743.1 coordinate 334,252,026, forward strand.
ACAAAAAATGTGACTGATAAAGAGGTTATACATAAAGTTAAAGAAAGTAGCAAGGAAAAAGAAAGAGAGGAAACAAGTTAGGAAGATGATGATTGGTGCACAATAAGAAATAAGAATTCAATAAGGAAATGAGTTAAAGGAAAAGAAAATGTAAAAACATAAAGCGACAAACATTGTATTACACTAACTGTTCTTAGAGCTACAAGAAAATAAAGGGAAGTGACTAACATTGTATTACACTAACTGTTCTTAGAGCTTACAGAAAATAAAGGGAAGTGACTAACATTGTATTACACTAACTGTTCTTAGAGCTACAAGAAAATAAAGGGAAGTGACTAACATTGTATTACACTAACTGTTCTTAGAGCTTACAGAAAATAAAGGGAAGTGACTAACATTGTATTACACTAACTGTTCTTAGAGCTACAAGAAAACAAAGGGAAGCGACTAACATTGTATCACACTAACTGTTCTTAGAGATTCAAGAAAATAAAGGGAAGTGACTAACATTGTATTACACTAACTGTTCTTAGAGCTACAAAAAATAAAGGGAAGTGACTAACATTGTATTACACTAACTGTTCTTAGAGCTTCAAGAAAATAAAGGGAAGTGACTAACATTGTATTACACTAACTGTTCTTAGAGCTTCAAGAAAACAAAGGGAAGTGACTAACATTGTATTACACTAACTGTTCTTACAGCTTACAGAAAATAAAGGGAAGTGACTAACATTGTATTACACTAACTGTTCTTACAGCTTAAAGAAAATAAAGGGAAATGACTAACATTGTATTACACTAACTGTTCTTAGAGCTTCAAGAAAATAAAGGGAAGTGACTAACATTGTATTACACTAACTGTTCTTAGAGCTACAAGAAAATAAAGGGAAGTGACTAACATTGTATTACACTAACTGTTCTTAGAGCTTAAAGAAAATAAAGGGAAGTGACTAACATTGTATTACACTAACTGTTCTTAGAGCTTCAAGAAAATAAAGGGAAGTGACTAACATTGTATTACACTAACTGTTCTTAGAGCTACAAGAAAATAAAGGGAAGTGATTAACATTGTATTACACTAACTGTTCTTAGAGCTACAAGAAAACAAAGGGAAGTGACTAACATTGTATTACACTAACTGTTCTTAGAGCTTACAGAAAATAAAGGGAAGTGACTAACATTGTATTACACTAACTGTTCTTAGAGCTTACAGAAAATAAAGGGAAGTGACTAACATTGTATTACACTAACTGTTCTTAGAGCTTAAAGAAAACAAAGGGAAGTGACTAACATTGTATTACACTAACTGTTCTTAGAGCTGACAGAAAATAAAGGGAAGTGACTAACATTGTATTACACTAACTGTTCTTAGAGCTACAAGAAAATAAAGGGAAGTGACTAACATTGTATTACACTAACTGTTCTTAGAGCTTACAGAAAATAAAGGGAAGTGACTAACATTGTATTACACTAACTGTTCTTAGAGCTTACAGAAAATAAAGGGAAGTGACTAACATTGTATTACACTAACTGTTCTTAGAGCTTCAAGAAAATAAAGGGAAGTGACTAACATTGTATTACACTAACTGTTCTTAGAGCTACAAGAAAATAAAGGGAAGTGACTAACATTGTATTACACTAACTGTTCTTAGAGCTACAAGAAAATAAAGGGAAGTGACTAACATTGTATTACACTAACTGTTCTTAGAGCTACAAGAAAATAAAGGGAAGTGACTAACATTGTATTACACTAACTGTTCTTAGAGCTACAAGAAAATAAAGGGAAGTGACTAACATTGTATTACACTAACTGTTCTTAGAGCTACAAGAAAATAAAGGGAAGTGACTAACATTGTATTACACTAACTGTTCTTAGAGCTACAAGAAAATAAAGGGAAGTGACTAACATTGTATTACACTAACTGTTCTTAGAGCTTACAGAAAATAAAGGGAAGTGACTAACATTGTATTACACTAACTGTTCTTAGAGCTACAAGAAAATAAAGGGAAGTGACTAACATTGTATTACACTAACTGTTCTTAGAGCTACAAGAAAATAAAGGGAAGTGACTAACATTGTATTACACTAACTGTTCTTAGAGCTACAAGAAAATAAAGGGAAGTGACTAACATTGTATTACACTAACTGTTCTTAGAGCTACAAGAAAATAAAGGAAGTGACTAACATTGTATTACACTAACTGTTCTTAGAGCTACAAGAAAATAAAGGGAAGTGACTAACATTGTATTACACTAACTGTTCTTAGAGCTTACAGAAAATAAAGGGAAGTGACTAACATTGTATTACACTAACTGTTCTTAGAGCTTACAGAAAATAAAGGGAAGTGACTAACATTGTATTACACTAACTGTTCTTAGAGCTTACAGAAAATAAAGGGAAGTGACTAACATTGTATTACACTAACTGTTCTTAGAGCTACAAGAAAATAAAGGGAAGTGACTAACATTGTATTACACTAACTGTTCTTAGAGCTACAAGAAAATAAAGGGAAGTGACTAACATTGTATTACACTAACTGTTCTTAGAGCTTACAGAAAATAAAGGGAAGTGACTAACATTGTATTACACTAACTGTTCTTAGAGCTACAAGAAAATAAAGGGAAGTGACTAACATTGTATTACACTAACTGTTCTTAGAGCTTACAGAAAATAAAGGGAAGTGACTAACATTGTATTACACTAACTGTTCTTAGAGCTTACAGAAAATAAAGGGAAGTGACTAACATTGTATTACACTAACTGTTCTTAGAGCTACAAGAAAATAAAGGGAAGTGACTAACATTGTATTACACTAACTGTTCTTAGAGCTTACAGAAAATAAAGGGAAGTGACTAACATTGTATTACACTAACTGTTCTTAGAGCTACAAGAAAATAAAGGGAAGTGACTAACATTGTATTACACTAACTGTTCTTAGAGCTTACAGAAAATAAAGGGAAGTGACTAACATTGTATTACACTAACTGTTCTTAGAGCTTACAGAAAATAAAGGGAAGTGACTAACATTGTATTACACTAACTGTTCTTAGAGCTTACAGAAAATAAAGGGAAGTGACTAACATTGTATTACACTAACTGTTCTTAGAGCTTACAGAAAATAAAGGGAAGTGACTAACATTGTATTACACTAACTGTTCTTAGAGCTACAAGAAAATAAAGGGAAGTGACTAACATTGTATTACACTAACTGTTCTTAGAGCTACAAGAAAATAAAGGGAAGTGACTAACATTGTATTACACTAACTGTTCTTAGAGCTACAAGAAAATAAAGGGAAGTGACTAACATTGTATTACACTAACTGTTCTTAGAGCTACAGAAAATAAAGGGAAGTGACTAACATTGTATTACACTAACTGTTCTTAGAGCTGACAGAAAATAAAGGGAAGTGACTAACATTGTATTACACTAACTGTTCTTAGAGCTACAAGAAAATAAAGGGAAGTGACTAACATTGTATTACACTAACTGTTCTTAGAGCTACAAGAAAATAAAGGGAAGTGACTAACATTGTATTACACTAACTGTTCTTAGAGCTACAAGAAAATAAAGGGAAGTGACTAACATTGTATTACACTAACTGTTCTTAGAGCTTACAGAAAATAAAGGGAAGTGACTAACATTGTATTACACTAACTGTTCTTAGAGCTTCAAGAAAATAAAGGGAAGTGACTAACATTGTATTACACTAACTGTTCTTAGAGCTACAAGAAAATAAAGGGAAGTGACTAACATTGTATTACACTAACTGTTCTTAGAGCTACAAGAAAATAAAGGGAAGTGACTAACATTGTATTACACTAACTG
>NC_056743.1:334256352-334275793 GCF_019279795.1 Protopterus annectens
ACTCAGTCTCTCAGACCTGTTATAACATGCTTAACTACCTCACTTCATCTCAACTCCAAATGCATACCCAACTAGCTTCCTCTCACTACCACATATACTACTCACTCAGTCTCCTGTCTTACTCCTCTGTCTTCCCCTTCCATCCCATTAGCCCTTCTAGCTTGTTCCACCTTCGTGTGGAGCTTCTGCTTTGTATCTGCTTTTGTTTAGTGCAATATTTGTATATAAGATTTAGGTTTAAGAGTTTAGTACAGTATCAGTCTGAGCTTAGTACTATCTGTATATACATCCTGCCTTTATTCCTAGCCTCTAGCTAGATATTGGTATATCTGTTCATTACTATGTTTCATATTCTTCATAGGTTCATAGGTATGTACTAGGCTATTGGCCCAAGGGCCTACGTAAGCCTAGCCAGCAAGGTTCCCTGGCTTACGCCACCCAAGAAAGTTATTTTCCTGTACCACTGTTGAGCAGAAACACAGAAGTGATCCCTGGGGTGTATTTCCTATTTCCCATCCACTCATCAAGATTTTTCTTGAAGAGTGATAATGAAGAACTTTGCTTGACATAGATGGGTAGCTTGTTTTAGAGTATAGGAAGTCTCTGGGACAGGAATCTATCCCTCCAGCATGTTCTGTTTATTGTGGTGACAAGGTTTAGGTCCCTAGAGCTTGTAGCTCGGAGGGATTGGGATTTCTTTAGGTGTAGCATGTCCAACAGCTCTGGGTTTGACATAGCTTTATATGTTAGGCAGAGATTACCTCGGAGTAGGCGGTATGCTATGGAGTAAAGCTGGAGTTTTTTGAGGCGATCAGTGTAGGGCATTTGTTTGAGGCCAGTAATCCTCTTTGTGAGGTACTTCTGTGGCCTTTCCAGCTGCTGTAGATGTCTTGTGAGGTACATTCCAAAAGGGGCATTGTACTCTATAATGGGTCTAATAATGAGTGATGAGTAGAGGGGAACAATGACTTCTTTTTTCCTGGATGAGAACCCTTTTATGATGAGGTGTGCCATGTAGAAGGACTTCCTGACTACTGTGGCGATGTGACTATCAAAGGAGAGACTACTGTCCAACTGGGTCCCAAGGTCTCATCACGCATTCAGTGTTAAGTAGATTGCTGCCTATGTTGTAGTTCATGGGTACAGAGTTTTTACCAAAGGGGATGACACTGCACTTTTTGACACTGAGCTTGAGGCCATGGCTCTGACACCAAACATCTGTCTCAGTGAGGCCCTTCTGTAGGATGTCCACATCATTTGGGGACTTGACTATGGCTCCTAGTTTGCAGTCATCTGCAAACTTCATTAGCCAGAGGCCTTCTGTGTTAGAATGTACTTCAGAGAAGTAGATACCAAACAGGAGAGGTCCCAGGACGGAACCCTGTGGTACTCCACTGGTCACTGCTTTGAGGTCAGATTTGGAGTCTGCAACTTTTACAGTGTGGGTTCTGTCAGTGAGCCAGTTGGCAACCCATCTTGTGATGTAGGGATTTATACCTAGTTTAGTGAGTTTAGCTATAATTCCAGAATGGGGGATGGTGTTGAAAGCCTTAGCAAGGTCAAGATAGGCTGAGTGAACCACCTTACCCTCATCCACGGCTTTGGTGACTGCCTCAAAGAAGTCGATCAGGTTCAGGAGGCATGATCTGCCTTTCACAAACTCGAACTGGGTGGGATCCAGAGTTTGGAGGTTACCAATGTCTTTGTTTATGAGTTCCATGATGATACTTTCAATGGCTTTGCAGATCAGGCTCGTCAGGCTAATAGGTCAATAGCTCCCGGGATAAGTGGTGGCTCTCCCTTTGTGGAGTGGGATAACTGTTGCTGTGCGCCATTCAACGGGCACAAAGCCTGATGCGTGGCTATTACTGAACATGGTGCTTAAGTGGGGAGCCAGTTTGTTCTGAAGTTTACGTAAAACGCAGCCTGGGATGTTGTCCGGTCCCATGGATGCTGTGTTTTGGGCTTTAGAGAGTGCAGCTTTTACCTGCCTAGTTGTGATTACAGGGACTCTGCATTCTTCCTGTATAGATATGGGCCCTTTAGGGGGTGAGAGGGGGGTAAAGTTAGCACTGAGCCGATCTGCCAGGATGTTGGCAATATCAGTTGGTTCTGTAATTTTTGTGCCTTTGTGCTGTAACTCAGAGCAGATCTGAGTGTTGCCATCTAGATTCTTGGCATAGCTATATAATGCTTTGTGGTTGTCCTTGGATTTAGTGTTGATTTTGTTTTCGTAGCTAGCTTTGGAGGATCTTATAAGGGATCTCAGCTTCTTACTTCATTACTATGTTTCATATTATTTGTATAGCTAATGTTTGCTGCAGTATGTATTATTTGCTATTGGTATATCACTATGTTTCATATTGCATGTATAGCTAATGTTTGCTGCAGTATGTATTATTTGCTATTGGTATATCTGTTCATTACTACGTTTCATATTGTATGTATAGCTAATGTTTGCTGCAGTGTGTATTATTTGCTATTGGTATATCTGTTCATTACTACGTTTCATATTGTTTGTATAGCTAATGTTTGCTGCAATATGTATTATTTGCTGTTGGTATATCTCTTCATTACTATGTTTCATATTGTATGTATAGCTAATGTTTGCTGCAGTATGTATTATTTGCTATTGGTATATCTGTTCATTACTATGTGGTGCTGCGGTAGCGTTGTCGCCTCACAGTTAGACGTTGCCCGTTCGATTCTCAGTTAGAGCGTCTTCTGTGTAGCGACATGCATGAATGGGCGTTCCTTCGTTGAAGGTTGTGCATTAGGCCCGGCAAGCCAGTACATAAAAATCTACTGCCAATCATTAGCGGACCGGAGTTCCGCTGTGGCGAACCCTAACCGGGAAAAGCCGAAAGACACAAACAAACTATGTTTCATATTGTTTGTATAGCTAATGTTTGCTGCAGTATGTATTATTTGCTATTGGTATATCTGTTCATTACTATGTTTCATATTGTATGTATAGCTAATGTTTGCTGCAGTATATATTATTTGCTATTAGTATATGTGTTCATTACTATGTTTCATATTGTATGTATAGCTAATGTTTGCTGCAGTATGTATTATTTGCTATTGGTATATCTGTTCATTACTATGTTTCATATTGTATGTATAGATAATGTTTGCTGCAGTATGTATTATTTGCTATTGGTATATCTGTTCATTACTATGTCTCATATTGTATGTATAGCTAATGTTTGCTGCAGTATGTATTATTTGCTATTGGTATATCTATTCATTACTATGTTTCATATTGTATGTATATGTAATGTTTGCTGCAGTATGTATTATTTGCTATTGGTATATCTGTTCATTACTATGTTTCATATTGTATGTATAGCTAATGTTTGCTGCAGTATGTATTATTTGCTATTGGTATATCTGTTCATTACTGTGTTTCATATTGTATGTATAGCTAATGTTTGCTGCAGTATGTATTATTTGCTATTGGTATATGTGTTCATTACTGTGTTTCATATTGTATGTATAACTAATGTTTGCTGCAGTATGTATTATTTGCTATTGGTATATGTGTTCATTACTATGTTTCATATTGTATGTATAGCTAATGTTTGCTGCAGTATATATTATTTGCTATTGGTATATCTGTTCATTCCTATGTTTCATATTGTATGTATAGCTAATGTTTGCTGCAGTATGTATTATTTGCTATTGGTATATCTGTTCATTACTATGTTTCATATTGTATGTATATCTAATGTTTGCTGCAGTATGTATTATTTGCTATTGGTATATGTGTTCATTCCTATGTTTCATATTGTATGTATAGCTAATGTTTGCTGCAGTATGTATTATTTGCTATTGGTATATGTGTTCATTACTATGTTTCATATTGTATGTATAGCTAATGGTTGCTGCAGTATGTATTATTTGCTATTGGTATATCTGTTCATTACTATGTTTCATATTGTATGTATAGCTAATGTTTGCTGCAGTGTGTATTATTTGCTATTGGTATATGTGCTCATTACTATGTCTCATATTGTATGTATAGCTAATGTTTGCTGCAGTGTGTATTATTTGCTATTGGTATATCTGTTCATTACTATGTCTCATATTGTATGTATAGCTAATGTTTGCTGCAGTATGTATTATTTGCTATTGGTATATGTGTTCATTACTATGTTTCATATTGTATGTATATGTAATGTTTGCTGCAGTATGGATTATTTGCTATTGGTATATCTGTTCATTACTATGTTTCATATTGTAGGTATAGCTAATGTTTGCTGCAGTATGTATTATTTGCTATTGGTATATGTGTTCATTACTATGTCTCATATTGTATGTATAGCTAATGTTTGCTGCAGTATGTATTATTTGCTATTGGTATATGTGTTCATTACTATGTTTCATATTGTATGTATATGTAATGTTTGCTGCAGTATGTATTATTTGCTATTGGTATATCTGTTCATTACTATGTTTCATATTGTAGGTATAGCTAATGTTTGCTGCAGTATGTATTATTTGCTATTGGTATATGTGTTCATTACTGTGTTTCATATTGTATGTATAGCTAACGTTTGCTGCAGTGTGTATTATTTGCTATTGGTATATGTGTTCATTACTATGTCTCATATTGTATGTATAGCTAATGTTTGCTGCAGTGTGTATTATTTGCTATTGGTATATCTGTTCATTACTATGTTTCATATTGTATGTATAGCTAATGTTTGCTGCAGTATGTATTATTTGCTATTGGTATATCTGTTCATTACTATGTTTCATATTGTATGTATAGATAATGTTTGCTGCAGTATGTATTATTTGCTATTGGTATATCTGATCATTACTGTGTTTCATATTGTATGTATAACTAATGTTTGCTGCAGTATGTATTATTTGCTATTGGTATATGTGTTCATTACTATGTTTCATATTGTATGTATAGCTAATGTTTGCTGCAGTATATATTATTTGCTATTGGTATATCTGTTCATTCCTATGTTTCATATTGTATGTATAGCTAATGTTTGGTGCAGTATGTATTATTTGCTATTGGTATATCTGTTCATTACTATGTCTCATATTGTATGTATAGCTAATGTTTGCTGCAGTATGTATTATTTGCTATTGGTATATGTGTTCATTACTATGTATCATATTGTATGTATATGTAATGTTTGCTGCAGTATGTATTATTTGCTATTGGTATATGTGTTCATTACTATGTTTCATATTGTATGTATAACTAATGTTTGCTGCAGTATGTATTATTTGCTATTGGTATATGTGTTCATTACTATGTCTCATATTGTATGTATAGCTAATGTTTGCTGCAGTGTGTATTATTTGTATTGGTATATCTGTTCATTACTATGTTTCATATTGTATGTATAGCTAATGTTTGCTGCAGTATGTATTATTTGCTATTGGTATATCTGTTCATTACTATGTTTCATATTGTATGTATATCTAATGTTTGCTGGAGTATGTATTATTTGCTACTGGTATATCTGTTCATTACTATGTTTCATATTGTATGTATATCTAATGTTTGCTGGAGTATGTATTATTTGCTATTGGTATATGTGTTCATTACTATGTTTCATATTGTATGTATATGTAATGTTTGCTGCAGTATGCATTATTTGCTATTGGTATATCTGTTCATTACTATGTTTCATATTGTATGTATATGTAATGTTTGCTGCAGTATGCATTATTTGCTATTGGTATATCTGTTCATTACTATGTCTCATATTGTATGTATAGGTAATGTTTGCTGTAGTATGTATTATTTGCTATTGGTATATCTGTTCATTACTGTGTTTCATATTGTATGTATAGCTAATGTTTGCTGCAGTATGTATGTATTTGCTAATGGTATATCTGTTCATTACTATGTTTCATATTGTATGTATAGTTAATGTTTGCTGCAGTATGTATTATTTGCTATTGGTATATCTGTTCATTACTATGTTTCATATTGTATGTATAACTAATGTTTGCTGCAGTATGTATTATTTCCTATTGGTATATCTGTTCATTACTATGTTTCATATTGTATGTATAACTAATGTTTGCTGCAGTATGTATTATTTGCTATTGGTATATGTGTTCATTACTATGTTTCATATTGTATGTATAACTAATGTTTGCTGCAGTATGTATTATTTGCTATTGGTATATCTGTTCATTACTATGTTTCATATTGTATGTATATTTAATGTTTGCTGCAGTATGTATTATTTGCTATTGGTATATCTGTTCATTGCTATGTTTCATATTGTATGTATAACTAATGTTTGCTGCAGTGTGTATTATTTGCTATTGGTATATCTGTTCATTACTATGTTTCATATTGTATGTATATGTAATGTTTGCTGCAGTATGTATTATTTGCTATTGGTATATCTGTTCATTGCTATGTTTCACATTGTATGTATAACTAATGTTTGCTGCAGTATGTATTATTTGCTATTGGTATATGTATTCATTGCTATGTCTCATATTGTATGTATAGCTAATGTTTGCTGCAGTGTGTATTATTTGCTATTGGTATATCTGTTCATTACTATGTTTCATATTGTAGGTATAGCTAATGTTTGCTGCAGTATATATTATTTGCTATTGGTATATGTGTTCATTACTATGTTTCATATTGTATGTATAGCTAATGTTTGCTGCAGTATGTATGTATTTGCTATTGATATTTGTGTTCATTACTATGTCTCATATTGTATGTATAGCTAATGTTTGCTGCAGTGTGTATTATTTGCTATTGCTATATCTCTTCATTACATTGTTTCATATTGTATGTATAGCTAATGTTTGCTGCAGTGTGTATTATTTGCTATTGGTATATGTGTTCATTACTATGTTTCATATTGTATGTATAGCTAATGTTTGCTGCAGTATGTATTATTTGCTATTGGTATATCTGTTCATTACTATGTTTCATATTGTATGTATAGCTAATGTTTGCTGCAGTATGTATTATTTGCTATTGGTATATGTGTTCATTACTATGTCTCATATTGTATGTATAGCTAATGTTTGCTGCAGTGTGTATTATTTGCTATTGGTATATCTGTTAATTACATGTTTCATATTGTATGTATAGCTAATGTTTGCTGCAGTATGTATTATTTGCTATTGGTATATCTGTTCATTACTATGTTTCATATTGTATGTATAGTAATGTTTGCTGCAGTATGTATTATTTGCTATTGGTATATGTGTTCATTACTATGTTTCATATTGTAGGTATAGCTAATGTTTGCTGCAGGATGTATTATTTGCTATTGGTATATCTGTTCATTACTATGTTTCATATTGTATGTATAGCTAATGTTTGCTGCAGTATGTATTATTTGCTATTGGTATATCTGTTCATTACTATGTTTCATATTGTATATATAACTAATGTTTGCTGCAGTATGTATTATTTGCTATTGGTATATCTGTTCATTACTATGTTTCATATTGTATGTATCGTTAATGTTTGCTGCAGTATGTATTATTTGCTATTGGTATATCTGTTCATTACTATGTTTCATATTGTATGTATAGCTAATGTTTGCTGCATTGTGTATTATTTGTATTGGTATATCTGTTCATTACTATGTTTCATATTGTATGTATAGATAATGTTTGCTGCAGTATGTATTATTTGCTATTGGTATATCTGTTCATTACTATGTTTCATATTGTATGTATAGTTAATGTTTGCTGCAGTATGTATTATTTGCTATTGGTATATGTGTTCATTACTATGTTTCATATTGTATGTATAGCTAATGTTTGCTGCAGTATGTATTATTTGCTATTGGTATATCTGTTCATTACTATGTTTCATATTGTATGTATAGCTAATGTTTGCTGCAGTGTGTATTATTTGCTATTGTATGTATATTCAATTGTTCTTCATGTACTCTGCTGCTCATTTATTGTTCTGTGGAGGTTTTCTCCCCAGGCCTCCACTGAAAAAGTTTCTGTGTGCAGTTGGCATTTCCTGGTAAACAAATGTAAATAAATAAATAATTTATATCACATTCTTGTCCCAAACTGATGTTTTCTTGGTGCTGCAGTTTTCCTGTTTTAAAGGTTGCTTTTCAACATTTATCAAGACCAAACAACATTCTAATATCATCTGGAAAAGTTTTGACTACTTGCAGTTGTGCTTTCAGTTCCTCATCTGATGAGCTATACAGTTTCAAATCATTGACAAAGAGAAGATGAGAAGTCTTTGCACTTTGTTGTTTTGTAGTGGTCAAATTACAGGCATGGCCTAAGCTAAGTAGACAGCTTAATGGGTTAGGGGCAAGACAGAATTGCAGCGGTGACAGGGAGTCACATTGGAATATCCCCCTTTGATTTTTTATACTTGGAATGATAATTTGTCCTTTATGATGGCTTAATTGCAAAGTTGTCTGCCACTCCTTCATGGTCATTGTAATGTGGTTGATCAGTGTAGGGTGTATCCTATACATTTTTAAGCACTTTTTTATCCATGAATGTGGCATACTATCAAATGCTATTTTGTGGTCAAGCCATACCATACTTAGATTCTTCCCCTTTTTACAGTTCTTCGTTATGACTTTATTTAACAGCAAATGATCCTTTGTTCCATATGACTTTCTTTTGTTATCCTTTTGTTCTATTGCTATGATGGAATTTTCTTCTAAATGACTATAAACTCTGTTGGCATCAATTCCAGTGTATAGTTTATATGTTGTCGGAAGGCAACTTATTGGTCTATAATTTTTAGGGTAGCTTGCAGATTCACTCTTAAGTAGGAGCATTGTTTTTCCTGTTGTTAGCCAGGTTGGTGTCTGTTCGGGGTGTGCATAGAAATAGTTCTTACTCATGACTAATTCTTCGTGCAAAGATGTTAATGCTTTCAGCCAAAACTTAGGTACTACATCTAGTCTAGGAGTTTTCCAATTAGGATCTTTTCTTAACTTTGTTTCAATCTCTCTGGCTGTTACTTCATCCCATTTCATATCCTGTACCTTTAAACTTCTTATTCTTTCTTTTACTTCTTCTATCCATTTAGCATCTTTGTTATGTTCCACATGATCTTCATAGATACCTCTCCAAAATGCATCTAGTTCTTCTTTTTCTGGCACTCTTTCAATTCTTTTTACCTTGTTTCCCAATTCTCTATAAAATTTATTGGGGTCATCAATAAATTGCTTATTTTGCACTTTTCCTTTATATTTACCTGAGTATCCTCTAAGTTTTTCTGCCTGTGCTGAGATTTTTAATTTATTATTTGCGATAGTGCATGATATAACCTGATCTGTTCTAATACTGTGCATTGCTTTAATCACATCTATCTTTCTAAGTAATTTTGTTGAATTGTTCCCTCTTCAGTACTCTTCTAACAGTGACATTTCTTCTCTTGGTAGCTTTATAGTTTTCTCTATTCGATACTTCCATGATGGTATTTGATTTCTGCCCTTCCTTTCTCTCACTACCCTGTGTTCCTATGGTAGAACTTTATCAGTTATTAGTTTAGCTGCACAGTAATATATCCTGTTTATTTCTGTTATATCGCATGGGTCTCTATGGACAGTCCTAATTACTGTGTTCATTTGTTTTATCAAACTTCTACCTTTTGGGGTTTTATTGACCTTCTGCAGTCTATTTCTTTCATTTATCTTAATATGTCTATCTATCTCTGTTGAGCACTCTTCTCTTAGTTTGGTTTCTTCTAGACTGACAGCACATCCCTCATCTTCCATTTCCTGTGGCTGTTCTATAGAAAGTTGTATTATTATTATCTTCCTGTGTCACATTCTCTTCAGTTTCATCCTGTGCCATCTGTTGCTCTGTCATATGGGAACTCGCTGGCCTATCACTCCTCAACATTGACTGCATCAGAGTTTCCACAGTTTCCTGTTCCTTCCCTTGCTGTCAGGCTTCAAATGAATGTTTATACTGGTTTCCTGTGGGAGGCTCCAAAATATCTTCATATGGCACCTGACCAATTGCTTCCTGTTCCACTGGTTTCCCCTTAATTTGGAGTTCCATTGCTCTGTCCTGTTGTGGTGCTTTCTGAATTAGATTTTCTACACAGAATCCTTTACTTTGGAGGTATTTCATGACCTCATGTTCCAATTTCTTTAACTTCTCCGTTACTGATCTCCTTTTCTACTTTTCCTCTTTGTCTTCTTATTGTTTGTATTGTAAAGTTTTCCATATCTGGATTCCTTTGCCTATATTTCTCTTCAAATAACTTTGGTGCTGCTCTTTTTGTATTAATTTTGCTTTTACCTTTGCATAAATATCACACCATATTAAATATCTGTTTCTTTCCCATGTCCATATTTCTTTATCAGATGTCTCCTGATCTTCCTGTTTCTCCTTACTTTGGAGACTCATTCCATCCTGCTGTGATGTAATCTGTGTTAGAACTTCTACATCAAATCCTTCACTTCACAGGCAATCCATAACTTCAACTTCTATTATTTTAACTTCTACTTTACTAATCTTCTTAAATACATTCCCTCTTTGTGATATTTTTTTAATGTGAAATGTTCCATATCTGGATGTCTTTGCCTGTATTTCTCTTTGAATATCTTTGGGGCTGCACTCTTTATGTTGATTAATTTGGCTTTCGCCTTTGCATAGATATTGCACCATACCAAATCTCTCTTTCTCTCCCATGTCCATATTTCTTTTTTTACACTTTTCAAAAATATCTAGATTTTGTTTATATTTTCACACTTTCTCAGATGCTTCTTTTTCCAAACAGATCAAAGTTTCTTGATCTATGTACTGCTTTTCAAAAATCTGTTGTATTAATGACCCCAAACTTTTATTTGAAGCTTCTGACAGTTTTTCTTGTGGAAGTAGTTTTCTTTCCTCTAACTTATCTCTTATTAATCTTTTTGTAAATCTTGTGTCTGCAAATTCTGAGCTTTTTGCATAATAGTAACAGTACATTATTTCTTTCTTATCCTAATAGTTCACTCTTTCGTCTTTATGGCTCTTCTTTGGCTTATTGATTTTTGTGATTTCTGTGGACTGCTACTTTCTAAAACAGGGGTGCCATCCTCCCCCGGGCCTGGCCTGGCCCCATTGTAGGAATGTTTCCATATTTTCAGGATTCTACACGGTTATTTTTTCCAGTCCTAGCACCAGTGTATCTACCAAGATTGGGCACTTTTTTATCCTGGGTCTTGTGCACCCAGTTATCTCTTTTAGTCTTTGACCTACTTCTGTCCATGATATATGCTATATAAATAAAATCTATAAATCAGTGTTTTCTTGGAGAGATTTTGTGAAAACAGGGTCCACCTCATGAAGGTACTCACCAAGACTTGAGGATGAATTCAATTTCAGCACTACTACTACTCTCCTTCGCTTGCTGATGTTTCATCTCTCCATTCAGACCCCTTCTCGACGTTGGAATAGATGTACAGTTAGGGCAAGAACAGTGTTGCCTTTGACTGAGAATATTGTACTTAGAGTTATAGTCAAGAATTTTATTGCAAATAATTTTTCATGAATCTTGGTGTGAGGACAAAGGCTAGAAATAGGGCAAAAGTTGTTGGCTGAGGATGGGGAAAAATGGTTGACAAGGGTAGAAAGCAATGCTTAAAGCTATATGGGGATTAATGTAAATGGAGTTAGGGCAAAGATGGAGGTTGTAGGTGCGTTAGTAATATGCTCAAGTCTAAAAAATGTGATGGTGAAGAAAATGAAAGAGAAGGCAGGGGTAGTCAATCTTCTTCAGCAGCTTTTCTTTATCTATTTTGGTAAAAACTTAAAAGGGGGTATTGTAAAAACTTCTCAGTGGGATAGATGCAGGCCATAATCTCAGGGCGGTTGGCAGAGGGGTTGATAGTGTTAAGTAGGTGACTGAACTCATCTTTTATTCATTTCAGAAAATAGGGGAGCAGTCTATGACTGTTACAAGACTTGGGAAGAGATTAGAGTGAGCAGGTTTTAGAGAGAGTTCCAGAACCTTTTGGAAGTCTTAATGTAGTTCTTTGAGATTTTTGGCAATATTCAGTTTAACATTGTTTGCAGGTGTTCTTGTCTCTTTTTTGTTTTTGAGTTTAACATGCATATTATGTTTACCTGGATTCTAAGGGTCAAATTTCCAGTCAAACAGAGCTTTATCCCCAACTTTGGTAAGTGTATTCTATATTCTGTGATCCAAGGAACAGGTGTATCATGATTTCTAAATTTTTTGATGGGGAAGAGTTGATCTCGAATGTGATTACAAATGTTGTAGAAGGTGGGGACAGTGCAAAATAAAAAAAGGAGCAATAGGGGAACATAGAATGGCCCAGTTGGTGTTAGAAAATTCTGGGAATAAAACTGCCTGCAGAATTGTCTGGGAGGGGTCTTTTTTGGAGGTTTATGCCTTTGAGCAGCCATATCAGAAAGTGGGGCAGAGATCACCGAAGGAGTTGGGGGAGGGGGGGGTCTAAAGGTAAAGTAATTTTTCCGGTATGTTAGTAAATAGTATGCCAAGATAAGTATGTTTGAAGTTGGCATGATTAGGCCTAGTTCCATCAGAGACTACCTGGCACAAATGATGGCATGGGACAACTCTGTTCAGCTGCATTTTTAGTGGGCCTAGCCAGCCAAAGTTTAGATCATATATTATAAGTAATTTGAGATGTTTAGTATGAATTTGGATTGCAGATAAAATATTTTTAAGTATGGTTATAGAACAAGGGTGTGGAATGTGCCTGCCAAAAAGAGAGTTTACTACTAGCCAGTTAGGGCAACTGTCAGAGGAGGAGGAGGAGGAAAGCTTTTTTGATATAAAAGTGGGATTGAGATCAACATTCTTTTTAACAAACAGATCCACATCTTGCCACGCTTGGTGGAAAGCAGATCTATTGTCAGTAAAAATACAA
Source organism: Protopterus annectens (assembly GCF_019279795.1). Taxonomy (NCBI): domain Eukaryota; kingdom Metazoa; phylum Chordata; order Ceratodontiformes; family Protopteridae; genus Protopterus; species Protopterus annectens. The sequence continues at coordinate 334,269,216 of NC_056743.1, forward strand.
CAGTTGGAGGAAAAATGTTGAGGAATTTGAGACAAAACCTTTAGCCTGTTTTGTGTCATGGTGATCAGTTTAGAAAGGTGAGGCTTAGTTCATCATAAGTCGTGCTAGACCCCTTTATTATTGCTGCTACAAATAGTAACGTAACTAAGTGAGGGAATTGCTATGTGCGGTAGGAAAGGACATTGGCTGAAAAGGTCCAGGATTGGAGTGACCATGTCACTGACTACTAGTAATTGTGTGTGTTAGAGAGACAATGTAAAGTGCACCAGTAAGGTATAGCCATGTTGTTGCTTTAGTGGTGTCTGATGTAGAATAGTTTGCAGAAGGGACTGATAAGAAGCCTTTATGCTGTGGGTAAATACAGGCAATGAAAATGAGCAGGATGGTATTACAAAGTAAAGTCTTCATGTTAGAAAGTCCAGTCTTTAAGATGTAGATAAGGTGGGCAAAGATTTGAGAACAGGGATAGAAACAGCAGGCGATACATTGGAGCAATTGACTGACAGACTAATAATTAAGTTGGACAGTTTCTCCCTTGGACTCTGCTGAAAATGGACTCCTATTCATCTAGCCTATATGGTAATCAAATGCCAAATAAAAATAAATAAATAACTTGTATACAACAGTTATATTTCAGGTAGGTGAAGTGTATGCAGCAGAGTGTGGAGGTGGGTGGAGTTAAGTGATGATTGATTAGGGAAAGTGGGGAAAGGGGTGAAGACATTATAGAGGAAATGATGACTGGGTGGGTGGTAAGGGAGCAGAATGGGTTACCCCATCCCTCGGAGTAAACAATGAGTTAGAATCTGTCCATTGCAGTGATGAAGAGGAGTGGGACAGACAATGCTACAGTGCTAATAGAGGGGTCATTAGTAGAGGAAATACACTGGAAGAGTTGGAATGAAGGGAACCTGACCAAAGAGGTTGGGGAGCTGCAAAAATGTAATATTTTACGAGATTAAAAGTACAGAACTAGAGATAACAAAAGAAGAAGAAAATGTATTTATTTGCATTTGTTTACCTGGAAAGTCCAAATGAGCAGTGGACTTTTTCAGTGGAGGCCTGAGAAAAAACATCCATTATACAGACATCATTTGCATAGTTTCGTCAACTACAATCAGTTTCATTCATGAGCAACAGTTCCATCATTTAAACATCACTGACATCAGGTTACATCATTCACAAAAAGTTTCATTTAAAACAACATTTACATGTATTTTTTTCAATCCATGGAGGTATATGCAGTGGTTCTTTAGGACTTTTTGGGGCAGATGGAAAAGGGGCGATAATAATTTTATTCAACAAAAGGAAAGCATTTAGCTCAGTGAATTGGGTGTTTGTGTTTAAGGCCCCAGAAACAGACTAGCTTTGCTTACTGAGTCATACTTTGATGTTGAGCGTTAATGGATATACTCTCATGGTGGGGAGGGTCTGAACCAGCGTGGCATAAGGGTGTCATCTCTCATCTAGATTATTTATCTTGGTACTACAAAAACTGGTCCTAATGATAAGAACAGAGATATAAATTCCAGTTTTGACTTTTTTGCAGAGGATTGTGTAAACTATTTGTGGAAAGACTAGACGAGGTTACACCATCAGTGCTAGAAATTTTCAAGAAATGCATGGAGCATTCAGGCATAACACTATTCTCCTTCTTTCCTTCTTCCTCCTCCTTCTTCTTCCACCTTTTCTTCCTTCTTCCTCCTTCTTCCTCCTTCTTTCTTCCTTCTTCTTCCTTTTCTTCCTCCTCTTTCTTCCTACTTCTTACTTTTCCTCCTTCTTCCTCCTTCTTCTTCCTTCTTTTCTTCTTCTTCCTCCTTTTCTTCCTCCTTCTTCTTCCTACTTCTTCCTTTTCCTCCTTCTTACTTTTCCTACTTCTTCCTTTTCCTCCTTCTTACTTTTCCTCCTTCTTCCTCCTTCTTCTTCCTTCTTTTCTTCTTCTTCCTCCTTTTCTTCCTCCTTCTTCTTCCTACTTCTTCCTTTTCCTCCTTCTTACTTTTCTTACTTCTTCCTTTTCCTCCTTCTTACTTTTCCTCCTTCTTCCTCCTTCTTCTTCCTTCTTTTCTTCTTCTTCCTCCTTTTCTTCCTCCTTCTTCTTCCTACTTCTTCCTTTTCCTCCTTCTTACTTTTCCTACTTCTTACTTTTCCTCCTTCTTCCTCCTTCTTCTTTCTTCCTTCTTCCTCCTTTTCTTCCTTCTTCCTCCTCCTTTTTTTTTTCCTGGTTAGGGGTCGCCACAGCGGATCACCTGTCCACTCATGATTGCAAGTGGAGGAAACCGGAACACTCGAAGGAAACCCACGTGAGCACGGGAAGGACATGCAGACTCCGCACAGAAAGCACCCCAGCCGAGGATCGAACCGGAGAACTTCTTGCTGTGAGGCGACAATGCTAACAGCTGCAGCACCATGGCAGCCCTCATTCAGGCATAATACATAATGAGTGAAAAAAATGTCTGAATTGGAAGGGGTGAGCTGATACAAAAATGATGACCAATTTCTTACATATTTGGTTCTGGTGGTAGGGAGTTCTGTAGAGAAAACAATTACAGAGAATTTATATGACCTTTATGCTAGAACTCAGTAACTGATAGGTAAAGGGAAGAGGAGGGTCCATACAACAAATGGAAAAGTAAATTATGTAAATGTTATATTTGCAGTGTAACTTTTGCACATAATGTGAGATGTATTGGTTTTGCATGACCACCAGGGATTGCTGAAATTATCCAACAAAAACTCAGGACTAAAGGTTGGATAAAATATACCAGTAAAATGTTCTAGAAAGAACCCAACAAGGTAAAAATAACACAACTACTTTAAAAAAGATGAGCACTTTCATGGGGTTACCACTTCTTCAGACCATACAAGAGTGAGCACAACTGACTTCAAATAAGACAATCAAGCAAATATAATTAAAAGTAATTAAAACACTAATTAAAACATATCATACCTGCATCTCTTTGAGGACACATTTTAAAGAGATAGTAGTGTTTAGATCTGGTTCCTTATGTGCCTGCAGGGCTAAAATCCACTTTAATTCAGTCTTTTCTATTATATTATTCACATCCGCACCTCTAATATCAGACTCAACCAATTGTAAAACTCTAAAACAGAAGCTGTAGTGTCCTTTACTGAGATAGTGACAAGCTAATGCATTGTTTCATAACTTCTTATGGATATCCCCAGCATCTTCCAAAATCTGTTTCTTAAGTTACGTTGTGGTTTTACCCACATAAAAACAAGAACTACAACAGGTAGCTAAATCAACTAAAGAAGTGCTCCTACCATCAGCATAAAAATGAAGTACAAACTCACGCCGTTACAGGAAATATAAAGTGCTTTAGTCTCACGTAGAAACTCACAACCTCTACAGTTACGGCATGGCTATGTGCCCATTTTCATATAAGAAATCTATTTATAGATGATTGGCCAAAAAGTCCATAGTACAGAAGTCTTTTCAAAGAGAGGTTTCTAATAATAAACTTAGGCTTATCACCAACTACTTCTCTAACCTTGTCATCTGCTAGAAGAATAGTACAATTTTTCTTTACAATGTTACAAAATTTAGGAATATTTTTAGAATAAGTAAACAAAACATTCGGGGTACTTTGCATCGAACCCCTATTGCTATGTATACCTACTTTCCTATTTGCAGAAATATAAGGTGCTGCTCTGTCTTTCTCATACTCCTAACATCATTAGATGAATTATGGACAGCTGTCCTTGAATAGCCCCTTTGAATAAAATCATCACATAAAGATGCTATAGTGGCCTCAAATCTAGAATCTTCAGTAGAGCGAGTCGAGAAATTCTCATAGACTGTCCTTTCAAAATGTTAGAGTATATGCAATGCAGATGCATGGTAATATGATGTAGCAATCTATTTCTCCAGCAAAGCTTCCTAAAAGTTTGGGTACCCAGACCTCCAGCAGCACCCCTTTACTAACAGTAACATCTAGAAAATCTATTGTGTCATCTGAGAACTTCAACATAAACCATAAAAAGTTGGTAGTGGTTTCTAGATATGCTACAAAGTGTCAAAAAACGTAGAATGCCATCCCACAAAAAATAAGATGTCTTCCACAAATCGAGCATAATATTTAATATTGCGGCTATAAACATTATTCAAAACATGTTCTTCCTCCCACTGTGCCAATACCAGACTGGCATAGCTGTTGGCACAGGCGGTACCCACAGCCACTCCTAATATTTGCAGAAAATGTTGACCCTCAAAGATAAAAACATTACTTTACAAGATAAGATCCAGCAAACTGCATATCACTGTTATAGTGTTATGTGCATAACCACTGTTTTATACTACCAATGATCAAACCAGATCTATACACTGTGTATATTGTATATATGAATGTATCCATATGTATATACACGGTTCCCATTCAGAAGCCTGAAACATCATAAGCCTGAAAATCAAAATCCTGAAACCAAAAGCCTGAAAATTCAGAATCCTGAAAACTCAAAATCCTGAAAGCCCAAAATCCTGAAAGACCAAAATCCTGAAACTCAAAATCCTGAAAACACAAAATAGACATACTGATGTCATTGTGGCTTTGCTATTGTTAGCCCTGTGGTGTTAGGTCATGCGTTGGGGTCAGGTAAGTGTGCGGTTGGTTTTATTTTAGGGTTGGGGTGGTTTAAGTGAGTTAGGGTTAGGGCGCAGGTTAGGCATGTATGCAATAGTGACAAATATTGGGGTTAGGGGCGGTTTAAGTGAGTTAGGTTTAGGGCGCGGTTCAGGTGAGTGTGCGATAGTGACGGACCTTAGGGTTAGGGTTAGGGTCAGGGTCAGTTGGTAGATATTAGTGTCTTTATAGTGACATATTAGCATTATTTGTGTTTTCAGGATTTTGAGTTTCAGGATTTTGGTCTTTCAGGATTTTGGGCTTTCAGGATTTTGAGTTTTCAGGATTCTGAATTTTCAGGCTTTTGGTTTCAGGATTTTGATTTTCAGGCTTATGATGTTTCAGGCTTCTGAATGGGAACCATATACACACATACAATATACATATGTATGTCAGTATACAGTATGTAAACTGTGCATGATTGTAAATAAAGTTTTAACATCAAGTGTAACTAAAGAAAGTTATATACATCAACATTATTCAATGAATCAAACAAAGAACATAGAAACTGCTGGGTGTCTTTCAAAACTGTTGAAGCTTTAGCAAACTGAGGTTCTAAATTATTCTTCACATGAAGAGATAGGTGCTCAGTAAGCCAGCCCTGCCCAGAAAGTATTGGTCGCATGGGACGGTTGATGGCATTTTTATGAATCTAAGATGAGCCATGGATAACTGGAGTCAAAGGATATTCAACATACAAAAAATTATATAAGTCATTGACAGTAAGTCCACACATCAAAAGATCATATGATTCATGATGACCTTTTTAAATGGTTTCTGGGCAACCACTTATGCACAGTTTAGTTAACATCAGACTTATTTCCAAACCCACCCATCTCTAGTAGTATACCTCAAGGAAGACTTGTCATCAGACTTATTCCAAACCAACCCATCTCTAGTAGTATACCTCATGGAAGACTTGTCATCAGACTTATTCCAAACCCACCATATCTCTAGTTATATACCTCATGGAAGACTTGTCATCAGACTTATTTCCAAACCCACCCATCTCTAGTAGTATACCTCATGGAAGACTTGTCATCAGACTTATTCCAAACCCACCCATCTCTAGTAGTATACCTCATGGAAGACTTGTCATCAGACTTATTTCCAAACCCACCCCATCTCTAGTAGTACACCTCGTGGAAGACTTGCCATCAGACTTATTTCCAAACCCACCCATCTCTAGTAGTATACCTCATGGAAGACTTGTCATGAGACTTATTTCCAAACCCACCCATCTCTAGTAGTATACCTCATGGAAGACTTGTCATCAGACTTATTTCCAAACCCACCCCATCTCTAGTAGTATACCTCATGGAAGACTTGTCATCAGACTTATTTCCAAACCCACCCATCTCTAGTAGTATACCTCATGGAAGACTTGTCATGAGACTTATTTCCAAACCCACCCATCTCTAGTAGTATACCTCATGGAAGACTTGTCATCAGACTTATTCCAAACCCACCCATCTCTAGTAGTATACCTCATGGAAGACTTGTCATCAGACTTATTCCAAACCCACCCATCTCTAGTAGTATACCTCATGGAAGACTTGTCATCAGACTTATTTCCAAACCCACCCATCTCTAGTAGTATACCTCATGGAAGACTTGTCATCAGACTTATTTCCAAACCCACCCATCTCTAGTAGTATACCTCATGGAAGACTTGTCATGAGACTTATTTCCAAACCCACCCATCTCTAGTAGTATACCTCATGGAAGACTTGTCATCAGACTTATTTCCAAACCCACCCATCTCTAGTAGTATACCTCATGGAAGACTTGTCATCAGACTTATTTCCAAACCCACCCATCTCTAGTAGTATACCTCATGGAAGACTTGTCATCAGACTTATTCCAAACCCACCCATCTCTAGTAGTATACCATGGAAGACTTGTCATCAGACTTATTTCCAAACCCACCCCATCTCTAGT